>NC_051185.1:1788135-1966067 GCF_013339695.2 Rhipicephalus sanguineus | reverse complement strand
CTTACTCAGACTCACTCACGAAATATTTTGCCCTTAGGGCTCACTCGGACTCAGACTCACAAAAATTTTCCTCATCAACTTGTTCGCGAGTGGGGGGGCTGGCGTCACTCACTCTGCGCACCGTACATATATATATATATGTGTGTGGAGAGAGAAAGAACCATATCTGCTCTCAATTTAACGTGATTTTTTATGTTCATTGTTACGATTAGATGATTTGCTTTTCAAACTGTTCTCTGAAATCAAGGAAGAATCTGCACAAACAGATTGTGCAGGCTGGGCCGCCCTGTACTGCGACAACACAGCAGTGTTTGATAACATTTTGGAAATATTACAGTCAAGTTTAAAAATTAAAGCCACATTTAACCTGTTCTTTATTTGAGCATTCCATCTGGAAACTTCACAGTCTCAGTTTGGTATTGTAAATACGATGAGTATGAAGAACCTGCTATGACTCTAGTACCTTAAATTCTCACTTATTAAACAAGACATGTGGCTGACAAAGCAAGGTACTTAGCGAAAGTCTTTAGAATAAGCCGAGTGCCAATTTCTTTACTGTTAGACCCCTCTAATATAAAGTCTTTCTGAAGAAGAAGACCAAGTTCAGTCGATTAATATTTATGGAAACCACATTGAGCTGGTTGTGTATACTATACAGGGTGTCGGAACAAAGTGTTTTTCGTTTCGGTTTTAGTTTCGTTCCACCGCAGAAAGTTCCGTTTCGTTTCTGTTCCAGAACGAAAAAAATGTTACGTAGCGGTTTTCTTTTTTGTATGCAAAAATTTGAAGCTAAGGTAATCATAAAAAACATTGGGTTTGTGATGTAGTTACTTGCCTTCCTCTTAGAAAAGTGGGAAAACGGTAAAACACGTTCTTCAGAGGAGCGGAAGTAACTGTACCACGAATTCCTACAAACTAGCACAAGCCAGTATTAATTTCAAAGTCATAGTATTTGTTTTCTCAGAAGACAAATACGAATTTTTTTAATGGGCTCAATGCTTTGTGTCAAGGGAGTGAGCACGATTTCAGAAGCGGCATGTCATTGAGTGTAATCTCTGATGTGCAAGAGCGCTGTTCTGATAAAAAAGATCACAGCATATCCACTAAGTGAATGATGATGAAGGAGCTTGCTCCAGAGGTTAAATCCGGCAAACCGTGATTTCCCTGTACATCTGCTCAATCATCATCATATAAGGAAGTGACACGAGAGTTGTTGTGGTGCGATTGTATATACACATTATATACACAATGTTTATAATTTACATATCGATGCACTATATACTGAGACTTACATATTGATGCAGTATATACATTTTGTTCAATAGCTCATTTACGGATCACATAAGCTCGGGGGAACGTTTTCCTTGTAGTATAATGGCGGTGGCTGCTGCCGCCGCCTCGGTGCCTGTAGTGGCTTGTGCTTGCTGTCGGCGCTGGCGTCTCTCTTCGGCCTCGTGAGCTCTCACCACAGGTCTTGGCGGCGAGCCCGTGCTGCTGCTGCATTGCGAGCTCTCCGCGCTACGTCCTTTGCTTCTTCGGTGTTCACAACGAGTAGCAGTTCACGACAAGAGCGAGCGCTGTCTAAGGCGCGACCCTTTAGCGGTCTCCTATCAAACTAGAGCATGCACCGAGGGCGGAGCCGCCTGAGCGGTGGCACGCCACCTCGTGAGCGCTCTTGAATCAACAGAGAGCACAGCTGCGCCTCTAGCGGGAGCAATGAGAGCTAGCGTACACGGCAGGAGGGACGAGAGACTAACCCCCAGCAAAAGGAGCCAGCTCCTAAATGATTGCCAGCCCCTGCGCGGAACACGCAGCACAGTCACAGCGAAAGCTGGAAGAGCGGACTTTGTAGAGCCCGTTGTATAGTCCTCTTGGGGCAATTAATACAAGTACACATGCAAGTGTACCCACTATGCCATAAATCATCCCAATTTTTCTGAAGTAGAGAAGTTCCCACTGTGCCATTTTTGTCCATTCTTCGCAGAATCGTCGTACCGCTACACATCTGTAAGGCATTATGTGATCATTGTGCTATGACTGATGATGATAAAGACATGGCTGAGCACTTTGCAGTGGATGGAAGCAGTGTTGCGGAATGGGCGGCTCCATTGATTCCAATCCCATTCCGGGGAATAGAACTTGCCGCAATTCCATTCCTTTCAATTCCTCGGAATGAAAAACTTAGCATTCCCACTCCGGGAATGGCCGGGCAGTTCAATTCCATTCCTGTAATTCCTCAACATAGGAAAGTCATCTTGATAGTTTTATCGAGTTAAGAATGAACGCCCCGGGGCATAAAGCTGATGTCATCAGATGCATTAAGAACTGCAAAGTATTCAAAACACGTTAACAAGGTTGAGGAATAGTAGCTTTGGTGACATATATCGTGCAGTACAACCACCCTATTAATTCCCATAGGGGCAGTTGTCCCGCTACCTATAGTATTTGCATGTCAGCATGTTTTAATGAATGGTGATGTTTTAATATTCTTTAAGCTTAAATGTGTTACTGCTAAAATGACGACATAGCGTATTTTTATGCTGACAAAAGTAGTATTCAAGAAGACTAAGCGGTTTTGCCACGCGTCTGGAGCGGTCGTGAATATGGAGAAAACCAAGATTTGGTAAAGGCGGAAGAAAACCCTCTAGCTGTGCTAGTATTAGTTGGAACAGTGCACCGCTCGGGCACCTTGTGCCTTTGCATCGAATACTGAACACTGGGCCGCACTGCTTGTCAGCACTCACACTTGTCAAGCGCGCCTCGCAAGCATGGATGGGGTGAGGAGAACTTTCTGTGTTCGCCTATGCGCCGGTATGCAATGCCTTCCTTGTCGCAAAGGGTATTTACGCGTGTCAGTTACTAAACTGCTCGTGAGATAAAGATCAGGCTGTGCATAGAGTATTGGCCACTTTCGTGTGGTGCTATCAATGGGAACCAACGCACAAAGGCAATTTGTTTCTCCCTTCGGTATCTGCTGGGATAATGCATTTGTTTGTACACTGACTTATGCCTCGGTTTCTAGTAGGCGCGTTGCTTATAAATGTACCATGCTTGTAAACAGCCAAGCCATTTTAAAAATACTGCTTTATTGTTAAATTCGAGGCTCTGACTTACTAATGTTTGAAGTTTGAAAAACAGCATGTAGACGGAAACGTGCTTTATTTTCGGAAAAAGACGTAATTCCATTCCCATTACATTCCGTGCCAAAGGCGCTTAATTCCACTCTCATTCCATTCCTCCAAGCGTTGTCCCCATTCCACTCCGGGGTCGCGAAAATGTGGAATGATTCTGGAGTTATTCCAATTCTGGTGAGGCAACTTCGCAACACTGGTGGGAACGCAATCTTTGCGCTATTAGCATTGTGTGATGACTGGTTGTTATTTTACTCTTCTGCCACGCTATATTACATATATTAACACGATTCCTTGCCTGACATGATGCCTATATAGAGTATTTGTGCGAAGAAGTTGCAAGCACCGTGGCACTGTGGTGAAATACCCGACTGCCACGCAGAGGGCGCGGGTTGAAATTCCATGCGATCTTAGATATTTGTTTCTCATTTAATTTTTTCTGATATCACGCGATAGCGGTCATGGACACAGGCGGCGGACAACTCTGGCGCCAAAATCAGCTGTTGTGATCTCATAACAGCTTTCGCTGTAACAAAATTCAGCGCCGACGATGCCCTCTCCACCTTGGCCTGCGTGGCAGGCGCGCAAGTGTCCACTTGCGTTAACATAAACATCTCTGGTTGCCACTGTTTTCATTTTTCGCACAATTTCAACATGTATTTGCTTTGGAATTCCTGCCTGAGGTACGCGCTAATACCGTACCCTCAGATATGCTCACATTGCATGGGCTCAGTTGCTACGGATTGCGAAGTTTTCTTGTGAACCGAAAAACGATGGAAAAAATTTCGGTTTCACTCCGGAACAAAATAATAGATAAAGTTTCGGTTACGTTTCGTTCCGGTTAAAAATATCGTTTTTTTTTTTCCGTTTTTCGTTTTTCGTTCTGTTCCGACACCATACTATAAGATTATAAATGACTACAAATTTATCCGTCGACCCCCCACCCAGCTCGAGTGAGGGGATGGATGGGAAAACAGTGAAGTGGCCCTTTACTCCTCCCTTCCCTCTCCAAATAAATAGCCTACGTAAACTGTGTAAGCTAAATTTTTCTTTAAAAAATGTGGGTGATTATAACGTTAAACTACCCCGTATTATTTCGTTCTGTGTAGGTTGTTAGCAGTTAATGATTGGTCGAAATTTTATTGGTCATGCTCACAGCACCTGCTCATAACACGAAGCAACAAACGACGCGTAAGTGATCCACCGCATGATTACTGCTTAAGTGTGACTACGCAGAAATAATAATAAACTATTTTCAATACGACGTACTGTTGTTCATTGCCCAATAAATTTTAAGCGCATAAACAGCCGAGGACAAACAACGCGTATGACACACTTTGTCCTCGTCTGTTTGTGCGTTTAGAATTTATTGGTCAGGTGATACCAACACGCACCCAAAAGGCCACAGTTGTTAATGGTTGTTATGCTATTCGGCAAAAATTTTCGGTTGTGCCATAATATCGCCTCCTTGTACGCGACGTCACAAGTCACAAAACTCGCGGCGTTAAAATGAAGTGTGCGCAATAAGGAGAGCATTACTGTGCTGAACAATAAACAATTTTTTTTAATAGCCAGACAGTGTCTCATTCTGAATGTAATTCACGAAGGCTGCCCGCCAATCACACTGCCAGCGGCTACTTATAGCAGGTGGGCGAGATGGATGTGTATAATAGATGCTCCTCAGGTGTAGTATAACAATGTGAGCTGTTTGACGTGTATACACTCTCTGTGAACTCATCGTTGCTGACAGAGAGGTAGAGAGAGAATAAAGACTATATAATTAAAAACTTTGAGCGCGCAAAAGGACGTAGGACCAGAAGAAACACACACTTGTGGTGTGTGGTGGTGTGTGTGTTTCTTTCTGGTCCTACGTCCTTTGCGCGCTCAAGTTTTAATCATGCGTTACCAACTAGCCCACCTAGCCATTTTGTTACAAAGACTATTAAGAAGAACACAATCCTTTGCAGATGGGCAGCCTTCTTAGTCCAGAAAACCGTGGATGCTGATCATCTCCCTGGTGAGTAGATCAAGTTATGGGGCAAACTTCAAGCTGGGCTTCTCAATGTGCTAGAGTCCACTGCATTATTTATCGCATTGTTACAAGCCGCCGCGATCGCTGCGGGCTCCCACATGATAAGCAAGGTTAATCAGAGACTAAAGTGGGAATCTTTTTTAGCTCTCCTGGCTCGGCAGCTCACAGCAGTTTATATATGGAGCAGTGGCGATATGCTATTCGTTTTCAAGGAAGAAACTAAATTCCTGAAAAAGGAGAGCGTGTGATTGGGCTATAAACGTTTACTGGTTCCCGCCTATTTGCGTCGCCAATTACTTAGATTTCAGGGCAGGCAGAACAAAATAAAATCATGACAAATTGCTGTAATGTTATAGAGCCCCTACTGAGCGATAGCCTCCTCTGCAATCCTCGAGTGCAAGGCGCGAAAGCGTGGAATAGGCAGCCCGCCCTGCAGAGAGCCTACAGTGTGTCGTACTGTCGTCACAGCAGAATCGTAGGACCCAATTTTGTTGGTCGGTGATGCGGTGAATTGATGCGGTGAAGTGAAACTTTGCCTCACTTGTTAGTTCCCAGTCTGCAGCCGACAATGACCACTGTCAAAAGTGGAGGGGTTCCGCCCCTCTAACATTTCTCGGGTGGGGGGGGCTAGGGCCCCTGGCCCCCCGGTAGATACGCCCATGCTCATTTGGACTCACTCGGACTCAGAGCCATGAAAATATTACTCGGCCTGACTCACTCAGACTCGGGGCTCGATCCGAGTCTGAGTGAGTCGACTCATGAGTGAGTTTGCTGACCTATAATTTCACTTCTATCGAAATGCGGCCACTGCAGCCGGGATTTGATCCCGTGACCTCTGGGTCAGCAGTCCAGCACCTTAACCACTATATCACCGTGGCGGGTATATATTACAACTGAAGCACACCACCAATGTGCTTGAGCACCTAGTAATAAAGGTAAGTACACTGTTTATTTAGGCACATCAACATTCTTGCGAAATAACTATCTCTGGAAGAAAGGCTTACAAATGCAGTGTTTAAAAGGGGCCCTGCAACACTTTTTCAGCAGAGTCAGAAAACGCTGCCGATCGGTAGTCGAGGCTCCTGAAAACACTGGAGCTGAACGTTACAACTCAGTTCGCAGCCTGGAACTTACAATTAATTCTCAAAGTCAGCTAGAAATCGCTCCCTCTTCTTTTTACAAATGAAGCCATATGCTCAAATTCATGACCATCAGCTGATTTGAGCATAGTTACCATGGCCGCCACGGCAGGCCACCATGAGCCCACACGTGTGCTCACCATCACACTGAAAGTAAGCTGCGTGCTCGAAGGAAAACAAAGAAAAGTTCTCAAGGTCATGACGTGCGGGTGACGTAACTTCTTTCTCCCGTGCCATTCCTCCCTACTTAGCGTTCAGCACGCTCGCAGGGACGAGAGAAGAGGGAAAGCCATTACAGCGTGCGACAAATCTTTTTAACTCCTCTCGTACTTGCTGGATTCTGAAAATTTTTGCAGCGGTTGATTCGTGAGGCAATAAACTCCTTCAATGAAGCCGTTCGATGGTTACTTGGAAAAGTGCTGCAGGGCCCCTTTAAAAGTGAGAGGTGTCTCAGAACTCTACCAATACCGACAGGAGATCTGTGAACCCCTTGCTAGAATGTAGGGCTGTGTATTGGTAAAATATAAATTTCAGTTAATGTACTGGAAGCCATAAACACCATGGAGCAATGTTATACAAGGCTGTCCTTGCTAATAAAGCCTGCATTTTGTTGCAAAGTCTAATTAAAGCACATTAATTAAGCACAAATGCAAATCTCTTAAATGGAAGTGTTGCTTAAATGGAACCGCTGTCTCTAATATGATTGGTTTTGCATTCTGAATTCTGCACACCTTTTTAACTCTCTGTAAATGGAATGCCTGTTAAATACAACACATTTTTCTGGTCCCTTCAGTTTCCGTTTCACGAGAGCCTACTGTATTTCACCCGCTTGTACAAAACGATGTGTACAACAAGATGCCTTCTCTGTTTCCCTCTTTATTTCCCTCTCCACCTTTGCTCTAATCACTGCAGACCCCTTGAAGCGGTGTAGGCACTAAAACCTTCTATGGGCTATTTTCAGACCCGTGTTAAATTAGTTTCATATGAGAGCCAGATCACGTGGAGTACCAAAGCAGTGGCATTAGGAAACATACATGCCATTTGCTACATCTTCCGCATGAACCTCCACTCTGCAGTCACAGTTCTACCGAAATGCGCAGATGCATCTCGCGGCAGTGAGACCACGTTGTTGCCGCTATAGGCGTTGGGGGAATCCAACCAGGACGTGAGCGAGTGGACGTCGCAAACCATTTCGTTTTTCGTCCTTTCACAACAGATGCCAAAGTGTTTTCCTACTACACGTGGTCACAGTCATCATATTTGCCGTACATATCTCCAACGTCACACCTGTTGCAACTCTCTTTTTTGATCTTTTTGCTAATGGCTATTGTGATCAGTCTGGAAAAGAAGCCACATTCATTTCTAGGCTTCAAAATTCAAATAAAGAAGTTTGAACTCAGTTCTCTGTCAAAATTCATCACAGCATTCCTTGCAAGCACGCAAACCTCAGTGTCATGTGAGGTTACCATCGAAATTTGGGCGTGATTCTCAGCCTAGGCCCGGCCTGGAAAAACATCGAAGTTTACACCTTCGAATCTGGCTTGGTGACTTCAAGCGAGACCCGAGCCCGTCCCGAATTCGAAAAAACATTTCACCTACCCGGCCCAATCCAGCCCAACTGAGGCCTGAGCCAGTAAACTAAGTGGTGTTGCCCAAACACGGAATCGAGAGCAAGGCATTTTAAGTAGCAACAATCTACATTTTGTTGGTGCATGGTTTGCTAACAAACATACTTTAACCTGCGATAATTCCTTGCATAAAAGGACCACACCGTGGAAATAGTTGGGCATACAGGATACGATGAATGTTTGTTCAAAAGTGGCATACCGTGCCTATTTTTTCTGCAAATGCAGGTCGGGATCGTTAAGAGCGTTTTGCAGCAGATAGTGTAGCAAGGAATGTGATTTGCAGCATAACTTAAAGTTGCAATAAGGAGTGCAATAAAAACAGTGGGGACAAAGAACAGAATGCTCTGTTCTTTTGTTTGTATTGCACTTGGTATTGAACTTTGGAAAATGCTCTACTTACACACCCACCGTAAACCCTTCTGGATTTGTAGTGCCTGCAGCATAGTAGCACCTTGCCCCAGCAAGAAAAATAGAGGGAAAAAGCCAGATTTATTATGTTTGTTGTCAGTACACCAGCCTAGATAAAAATTATAACAAACCGTGTGCACTATGCGTGTTTTTCGAAAGATGTATGGACAGCCGAAAGAAAAAAGCTATTCGTGACACCATTCTTTTCATAGATCATACCACTGCTAGTATTTACAGTCTATAAGGTCTTGTGGCATAGTTTACAGTGTATTTTCTCACATGTTATTGTGCAAAAAAGCAAATTATCAGGAGATTTCGGCTTTAAGCACACCCTGCGCTGGTGCATCAGATATCCTACCATTCTAAAGTTTTTCTCTCTGCTTGCACTAGCTGCAGGGGCACACAAAATTTGTCTCGTGTGTTGTGAGGGTGTCAGCACTTGTTCTTGGTCTTCCAACACTGGAAAAAACTCCTGATGTCTTTGTGGACCTCTGCAGTAAGAACATAGCTGTCCAGCTCATCTGTTCTTATCTTTTTCTGTTTTCGAACATCATGCCACTCTTAAATATCATCTATAAAACTCCTTTTTGTTGGCTTCTCATTGAAGGTCCCAGCAGTGTACATTATGCACGTTTTGTGCAGTGCTTTTTGTTCCCTATTACTAAGGTGTATGCCTCCCTAACAATGTTGTGCCAGTAGAAGGTGGCTATTGAACTATGCGGGTAGGATAGCAGGAGGTGAACACAAAGAGATTTTGATTTATTTTCGGGCTTCGTTCCAGTTCCTTTGGGCCACCATGACCCAGTGTCTGCTAGATCACTGGGTCATGATGATTTGTTAGCACACCCATATTGAGATTACCTTGTTCGGCAGCATGTATAAATGAGCGTGGTTTCTGTTAACAAACAGTACGAAGTTGGCGCCCCTGTTTGTCGTTTTGTGTCTTCACTTAGCCCGAGTGCCTTGAGCGTCAGACCTATTTACTTCAATTATATATGCCATTATACAAGCACATAAAGGTGTGTATAAGCTTTCCGATGCTTACTGATTGTGTGCATATGGTTCAAGGCAAGGGGACATCTCCCGACATGGAATTCATAATTGTCCTTTTCCACACCAGATATTTGGTCAAATGAATAGACCTTGCCCCAGGCAGTGTTTAATGGACCTATACTATTCCTACACATTACAATGCCGTTGCGGCAATATCATGTAGCTCTTGCACCATATAGTGGAATAAGATGAAAGCTCACACGTTAACAATGTGGATACACAAAGCAGGTTTTGCATGTCCATATCGCATCACATGACCACTGGGTGCCATGACATAGCCACAGCAAAAGAATGTTTCCTTATAGTGATTCTGTGCAACAAGACTCTACGCAGACCTTTTGTTTTAGTGGACTCTCAAGGTTTCCCCGCAATAGGTCTTGCGATGACGAGTTGTAGATTTGAAATGTATTATGTTAATCTATTAATGCAATAACTAAATGACATTTCATATTTAAATTATAATGAATTCAAATAAAGCACACAGAAGTGAGATGTTAAACAGAGTTCCGATGAGTTAGCTCTGTTTTCACAAGGCTACCACAGATCACTTTTTCTCTAGAGAAGGTTCCTCTAAATGTTTGCTATGTACATATGCTACAACAGGGCTTGTTGTTGAGCAGTTGGTTCAATACTCGAGGAAAATAAGTATGGTATGATTGCACAGTTCAGGTCAGTGCAGTTTCTGTCGCATATCTTTCGACTCTGGTAGATCACTGGGTCATGATGATTTGTTAGCACACCCATACTGAGATTACCTTGTTCGGCAGCATGTATAAATGAGCGTGGTTTCTGTTAACAAACAGTACGAAGTTTGCGCCCATGTTTGTCGTTTTGTGTCTTCACTTAGCACCAGTCCCTTGAGCGTCATACCTATTTACTTCAATTATAGATGCCATTATACAAGCACATGTTCATGCTTTTTATCAAGCTCTTAAATGACAAACACACGCATACCTTATCCTCCACATTCGTAAAAGATCGATGAAACGCTACTCCTCATTAGGACGCATTCGCCAAGCGTTGTAAAAATCACCGCGGATTAATCCGTACATCGCATTACCAGATCACTGTGTCATGATGATTTGTTAGCACACCCATATTGAGATTACCTTGTTCGGCAGCATGTATAAATAAGCGTGCTTTCTGTTAACAAACAGTACGAAGTTGGCGCCCGTGTTTGTCGTTTTGTGTCTTCACTTAGCACCAGTGCCTTGAGCGTCATACCTATTTACTAGCTCTCATATGACAAACACACGCATACCTTATCCTCCACATTCGTAAAAGATCGATGAAAAGCTACTCCTCATTAGGACGCGTTCGCCAGGCGTTGTAAAAATCACCGCGGATTAATCCGTACATCGCATTCATAAAGTACTGCGATAAAGGTTTTGGCACGGTCTATGCCCATGAAATTTTACCGCGGGAGTTTCCCGTTACACACGACTCTACTGAATCGGCACGGCGCCTGCGAGTTTCAAACGTCAAGTGGTCCACGAGTGGTCACTACCGCTTTCATATGCTAATATTGCAAACGAAATAATGAGAAATGGCACGGTACTCACCTCGGCTGCAGCTTTTATCCCACACAAAATATTCCCGTGTACCACCAAATACAAAAGCCAAACAAACGACACGGTGGTTGTTGCCGCCGAGAGAACTAACGGATCTTGACGAATCTAGGGACGAACGGACATAACACCGTTTTTCTCGGTTGTACCTAGGCGAAAATAAACGTTCAAGACGCAAACGTCCCCAGATTTCTCGCGCATGCGCAAACCGAGCGCTACTTCTTGATGGGCAACATTGTGCAACACTTTTTAGTTGGCAACATTGACGGTTCCGCCTACTGTTGAAGGTGTCGTGTTTGTCAAGCCGTAGCGGCACCCTGGCTATGGTGGCTAGACACCATACCCTGGCAGCCCTGGCTACGGTAACAGTAGCTATCCTAGTTGCGGCTGGTTAACTCTCTCATATTCGCTGGAATGTCGGTAGTAGGTTGTGGCGATTACTACGGCTCGCTGTAGCGTGCCCGTGTGCAATGGAGGTGGATGTTCCGACTGTTGTCACCAGGCTGAGCACTTCGGTGGCTGGTGGCGCGAAGTCTGACGTGCCAGTCAGGGAGCTGAAGAAGCTGGCCTTCTCCTTTCTGCTCAAGTTAGACAACAGGCCACCGACATCATCGCCTGGTCAGTGGCAACCAAGTATTGTGGAACGATGCTTGCATGGGCGTTGAACGAAGCGCGTATCGCGGGGCAGCCACGACTCGCCACAGCTGCTAACTGGCAGCTCCCTCTTTCTGTATCAGGTTTCGCTGCGCACGGCTACTGCTGAACACCTTCTGCGTGGTAATTTAAAGCATGTAGTGGCCTTTGCTTTACGCACCGTAGTCTGCGTAGAAGCTGTGATAAGCGCAGCACCTTCGCCAAGATCATGTCAACATTGCTGCAAGGTACAGCAGCTGAGGTGCACAGCGCTCGTAGGAAACTCATTCTGGCATATTGCTCGGTGAAAAATTGACCGAACTAATGGAGCCATGCTTGCGACAAACTGTCGGGTGCATATCAAGGAGGTTTAGAAAAAGTGTTGGAGTCGAAGCACCCGCAAATTTTTAGTAGCAAATGTGAAGCCAGCATTTGCCTCTACTTTACCTTAAAAAGTGCCCAATTAGAGAACAAGTGCTTTTGTTATGCTAGGCTAAATGTAAAATAAAGATAGCTAACAAGCGGGTTGATGACATTGACTTGATGAAGAACACCCATGCCTTCTTTCTTTTCACCTGTTTATTTAGCGCTTTTTAATAAGTCACTATGCAGAAATAATGTATTATGATGAGTATTGATAATGTGATGTCCAATAAAATTTGCCAAGATTTTAAAGCATCTTAAGGAAAGACACAGGCCAGTGGCGTAGCCAGGGGTGGCAGACCGGGCCGTGCCCCCCCCCCCCCCCCGAATTCCTTTTTTTTTTTTTTGCCATGGGGGGCATACAGAGCACAAAATGACACTCGATGACATCTGCCTGCCCGGCCCCCACTTCAAATCAAAGAGGTGCCCAACCTCGCGAAAAAAAATTTCTGCCTACACCCCGGACGCAGGCAGACGTATCTGCCCAGAAAAATTACCAATATTTAACTCGTAGATCGTGTAAGGAAAACGCTGCACAGTAGTATTTTATCGTGCCTCTAGTAGGATGGCGGAGATCTGGCTTCGCTTTCGGGAAACAATTTTCACTCTGGAATTTTAAAAACCTCTTTGGGGTGCATATTTATTTTCTTTTATTTAATATACCTCAAAGGCTCCCCAACAGAGGGCTTTACATGAGGGTATATAACATATAAAGCCCCTTCAGGTGCTGTGCTGGTTTGTCACCCAACTTCATAGCCTAACAGGTATGGTGTCATTGATCCCATTCCCGGCCACAAGAACAGCCGTGTCTGTAGATGTGGGTGCATCTTAAAAAAAGCCTAGGTGGTCAAAAAATTATTTCCGACTTGGCCACTTTGGCATCCCTCACAATCGTGTCGTGCCTTTGGTACCCAGAGGTGTGACAATTAATGGCACAGAAATCATGCTCAGTTTGCATTCTTGTGGTGTTAAATATTTTCACATCGGCATAGACTGCCGTGTTTGATCCAAGTGATGCAATGCAACAACAGCAATGATAAAGAAAGGCTATTAATTAACATGTGCTTGAAGTGATTCTCTGCAATACAATCAACTGCACCCTAAATATTTAATTGTCTGGCAACTGTCAAGCTAGTGTCCTACCACTTTAATTTTCTCACAGAAATGTGTGCAGCAGTTTGTAATAAATCATGTAGAATTCACCAGCATCGTAATTGATGGCACGTATAGCTCAGTGCCTGCCACCTATCTTCGGTTTTATTTTTAACTGAAACCTATTTGTAGTGAATGAAGTTTGAATGTGATGATGGCACTAAAGTACATGGCTGTGCAATGAACAACAGGACACTATTGGATGAAGGAAAGAAGATGGCTTTTTAAGGGCTCGTTTTCCTTTGTCAGACACAATATTAATGAGAACTAACAGACAGTAATGCCAAGGAAAGACACTATTGGATGATTTAAGCTATGCAGAGCCACTGCAGTTCTTGATTGAGCAGCTGAGGTGGTGAAAGGTTTCCTCTTAATCAGAGGTAAAGTGGGCGTCGACCACAAAGATGAAAATAAAACCTTCCCAGCCTTGTTCACAGTGAAAGTCAAACAGCTGTTATGAAGGCTGTCATGGCTCAACGTAAAGCCTATAGCTGATCTTGAGCAGCCAGCATCCTCATTTAACACAACAGCTTACACAGCCAGATTCAGAAAATGTCCGACACTGCTAAAGGGGTTGTCTACCGTCCTTCATCACTTTTCTGTTTTGTACCGCAATAGAAAGCGTACCATCTGAAGTGTCCAGACTTGCAGCGGTTTCGCTGGAAAGTGAGTAGAAATTTTTAAAACACAATTTTTCGATCTGCATTCGGTCTTCTTTCATTGGCGTGAAACATGCCCACAACACTGGTTGGTGGACGCGATGACGATTGTTGTGCCGGTAAAAATTAAATCCGAAAGCACATGTGATTTCTGTAGGATTACTTTGTTTTCGCTGAACACTAATGTAATGAATGTTACAATCGTTGTCAGCGTGGTAGCGGTTAAATGAAGCCTTATTATACGATTACAGAACACTTGTTTTGCTGTAATCACAGTCTGTGCATTTATTTTAGCACTGCTGCCACAATCCAAGCCAAGTTGATTAATCAAAACAAGACGATAAATGCAGGCCTTCACAACGCAGCACGTGTGAGACATCCTAACAACAATACAGCAGCACAGTATAACCAGCGCGGAGGGCCGCGTGGTATAGTGCACGAGTTGAATCAGACGAAATCGAAGATGGCGCCGCAAGCAGCGCCACTGGGCACCTTTTTGGACGCATGAAAAAAAGAAAAAGCAAAAAATTACTCTCTGACGCAACCGAAAGCTGCCTCAAGTGCGTAAAATACAATTTCAAGTTGTACATGTTTGTTTTTGAGCAAACTGAGTCTACCTGCGAGGATTTCTTGTCCTACCAGTAGATTGACCACATCGCTGTTGGGTGACGCTAACACTCTTTCACGATTTTCAACATCAAATTAAAAATATAATTCTTTTTTTTATGGGGCAAAAGCGTGCTCGTTGCCGCCGATGTGACGAACGATCTTCTCATTTTCACTACAATCAGAAAATTTTTTCAGAGTGGTAGACAGTCCCTTTAATTCTTTCCAAAATGATAATCTGGAAAACCGATCACGTAGGAACAACGTTATTCCATATGGTCTTGCAGAATCTGAGCAGCAGACAAACGATTCCTTACAGTCGGAAGTAAACACATTTTTTACTGATGTACTAAAGGTTGATATTCCCCAGATTGTATCAGTGTATAGACTTGGCAGACATAAAGGTCGCAGACCCTGTTCCATCATCTTAAAAGTTCCTGGATTTTCGTGAAAAAATTCATGCTCTGAAAAATGGCTACAAATTAAAAGAGACAGGGATGCATATCCGAAAAATTTCGACAAAACTACGCTCTATTTGCAAAAAGTAATGGGACGCAATAGCACTGTGTTGTAACAATGGTTGAGTAGTTTGCCTCAGGTATGACCACACATTTGTTAGTAATGAGCTCCACAACTGGGATGTCTTGAATTCACTTAGGAAGACTTGTGCTGGTATCTCTGATGAGCATTCACCACGCTATCAAAGCAACAGTGCTTTACCTAACCATAGCATGCATGATAAGCTTTGCATATTGAGTCTTCATGCAAGAACCCTCTCCAGCAAATACAGCAAAATGCCACTTGAACGAACGTCAGTTAAACGAACTATTCATTTGTACAAACTTTTTTTACAGCGAAAGCTGTTATGAGATCATTTCACCGGCCGTTTTTGGCGCCGTAGTTGTCCGCCGCCGCCGCCGCCGCCGCCGGTGTCCGTAACTAGTATCGCTCGAAATAAAAAAAAAAACGAAATAAGAAAAAAAATTCCAGGATAGAACGAGGTTCGAACCTGGGCCCTCTGCGTGAGAGCCCAGTATTCAACCTCTGAGCCATGCCGGTGCTTGAAACTGCTTTGCAAAGAGGTCCTATACAGGCTTCATGTCGGGAAGGAACCACATTAGCATATGCAATATAGCGTGGTAGAAGAGTAAAATAAGCATCAAGCGCAGCACAGCGCGAATTCTGTAACCAGGCGTCACACAATGCGAATTGCGCAATGAGTAGTTTGTTGAATGCTTCCAACTCATTACAAAGGGCTCTGCCATAATTCTTCATCGTCATCACGCACAGTATCAACAAAGTGCGCATAATGCCTTACATGCATTTAGCAGGCACCAACGCTCTCCGTAGAATGACGAAAAATGGCACAGTGCCTGCTGCCCTACTTCTCAAAAATTACAGTGACTTAAAGCGTAGTGGGTTCCTGGCAAGTGCACTTGTATTGGTTGCCAAGGAAGCTCATAAGCACATGATCCACTTCCTCGGGGTCTCAGTAAAATTACAATGATTTATAGCGTAGTGGGTTCCTCGCAAGTGCACTTGTATTGGTTGCCAAGGAAGCCCATAAGCGCATGATCCATTTCCTCGGGGTCTCAGTAAAGTTCTTCGCCCCCCCCCCCCCCCGTCTCTCTCCCACGTCAACGTATGTTATACAGCATGACGGGAGAGGGAAATAGCGACCGGGCGTCACCCAATGCAAATTACATAACTGGTGGGTCGTTTAAAGCTTCCAACCCATTACAAAGGGCTGAGCAATAATTCTTCACTGTCATCAGTCGTCGCGTCAACAAAGTGCACATAATGCCTTACAGACGTGTAGCTGGTGCCTCGCTTCTCCGCAGAATGACGAATAATGGATTAGTAGGTGCTTCCCAACTTCACAAAAATTGTGATTTATGGTGTAATGGGTACCTTTCTAGTGTACTTGTATTGTAGCCCCAAGAGAGCTTAACGGGCTCTAGAAACACCACTCTTCCAGCTTTCGCTGTGACTGTGCTGCGGTTTCAGCGCAGGCCTGGCATTTTTTTAAATCCCCCACGGAAGCGCCATTGATAGCAAATTTCAGTTCTACGAACATGTTCCATGACACCTTTCAGGTCACGTTGATCACTTCAGCAGGTGGTGCTGGTCATTGCCCAGAGAAGGGCCCCTGAAGGCCAGGTACAGCCACACTTTTTGTAGCATAGTGTTCGCGCTCAGCTTCGTCAATTGGGCCACAATTTTACGTTGAGAACGATGCTTCATTACCACTTGAGGAAAAGCGGGCCCCAATTGGCCTTGAATTCGACTGCAGTGATGGGAAAGCTGCTACAATTGCTCCAAGCTGCTACATTTCATTAAAGCTGCTACATCTATGCTACAAATGAGCACCATTGCTCCAACTTGCTACATTTCGTGAAAGCTGCTACATCCATGCTACAAATGAGCAGAACTGCTCCAAAGCTGCTACGCATAGCCTCCGAGATTACCTGGCAATGCGCCGCTTTATCTCTGAGGCCACCGTCAAGGGGATTTGTTGGCTCTGTTTGTGAAAAATGCTGGTGAACTTCTTACAAGGTTCCTAAAACTGTTTCAGGGAACCGAACCCCTGCTTCACATTCTTTATGATGAAATGGTGATGCTGCTAAAAAAAATCTTGGGAAGGTTTTTAAGGACCGAAGTGTTTCAGGCAAAGTCAGGCAGTCAGCTTGCATTCATTGACGTTGAGTCCTCTCGGAACTGGAAACAACATGTAGAGGTAGGAGCAGGCACTGAAGAAGCTATTAAGACCTGGACTGCTGCAGAGAAAGCTGCGTTCCGGCTAGGAGCAAGGTCGTTCTACATTACATGTTCGAAGTACTTGATGGCAAAACTTCCTCTTGAGAATCAGATGCTCCAACATGTCAGGTGCCTGCATCCGAGCAATCATAGTGCGGAATCTTCAAGAGACTCCTTCAGATATCTTGCAAAGTGTGCACCCCAGGTGGTTCAACCCGCTGAAGTTTCATCTCTTCTTGATGAATTGACGGTGCTAAACTTGAACCAGTTACATGCAGGTTCTGACATGCCACTGGACAAATACTGGCATCAAGTTTTCATCATGAAAGATGGTCAGGGTGGGCCAAAATATCCGCTATTGTCCAAGCTAGTCAAGGCACTTCTATCACTTCCGCATGGCAATGGCGATGTTGAGCGTGGATTTAGTGAAAACTCAAGAGTCCTGCACGACAGGTCAAATCTCTCTCTCAAGCGTAGATGGCATACATCACATAATGTCATATTCAAAGAGGTTTGACAGTGACCCGTGCTCATTTCCAGTCAATTCCGATGTCATCAAGGCTGTCAAGGGGGCATCAAGACGGTATGCGGAGCGCCTTGCAGCTGAAGAGCAACCATCAAAGCGTATGCGTATAGATGCAGAGCAACACCGAATGTGGAACTTACCAATGACCAAGCCAAAAAGGAAGTGGCTGAGGCAGAACAGATGATTAAAAATGCTGACTTGTTGATTCAGCGGGGCATGAAGTTGAAGAACTTCTCTGACATCGAGAGTGGGCGAGCAGTGCTTGCTCAAGCACGAAAAAAGATGGCCGAGTGTATGCCACACTTGCATGCGGAGAAAAAAGGGAAGAAAGCTTAGTGTGTTTCATGCAAGTGACATTCATGTATTGTGTACCTGCGTCTTTGTGCCAACCAGTCTTCATATATTTGTGACCCTAGGTTTTGTTTAAAGCTTGCGTTAGTTGCGCCGTCATTGAACTCATGCGCACACTGTATTTAATACTCCATTTTATTGTATAATAAAAGCATTAAAACGCCATCTGACCTGTTTTTTTTTTTTTCGTTTTCGCAACCTGCTACAAAACTGAGGGCAGCTGCTACAAATCATCATTTTTCCTGCTACAAAACCTGATACAAAACACTTTGGGCCATTCCCATCACTGCGACTGGCTGCCTTCACGTTTTCTAAGCCAGCCAGAGTCATAGCTGCAGTGACAGCTGCAGCCTTAGCCCTACAACTACATCATGAGTGCCAAACGGAAGCGCAGGTTTCTGGACAAAGAACTGGATGTTTTGCATAGAAGCTCTGCTGTGCTTGGAGAAACTTTAGTTTTTTTCTGCCCAGCAAAGTGTTGTGCCGGAAAAGGTTCATGAGAAAATTCGTCACCACTGCAGCCTTAAGTGCACAAGTGAAGCAAGATATTACTGCATTCTTCGCAAGATCCTCAATAAGTATAAATTCACATGCAAATGAGCAGCATGACAAATAAATGGGTTGAAATTTTATTTGAGCACCTGATGTTTCCTTCAGCTTGTGATAACAGGCTACAACATAGCTGTTTCAGTTCAACGAACTTTCACTTTAACAAACTTTTTCCTGAGGTCCCCTCAAGTGAAGTTTCACTGTACTCAAGTGTTGCTTCTTTGATCGCATCACAGTCCCCACATATAATTGGTGTCACTGAGATGTGGTTGCACAGCGATCTCTTTGACTGTGAGATAACCCAGCATATTTGACATTGTAAGAGGTGCATTCTGACCTGCACTATCATTCTCTACTACATCCCTCACTCAGAGTAGAGACGATATGGTGTAAGGTGCCTGTTTCTAAAACTCCTTTAATTGTTGCTGTATTTCATCGACCTCCTAGATCTACCTCAGATGACTTAGCTGTCTTTCATACATTTATACAAGGCTTCCGCTCTATCAATTTAATCTGTACGGGCCACTTCCATGTACCTAACATTTCGTGGGCTTCATTATCAGCAATTGGTCATGACCTTTTGCTTTCCAGAGAGTTACTTGACTTTTCACTAACCCTAGGATTGAAACAATTATATGTGATCCTACTAGGGAATCCGCAATACTAGATTTGATCTTTCTCAGTGCACCGCTCATTACAAATGGCTTCGAGTCTGAGGTTACCGAAGGTATCTGAGACCATAAAGCTACCCTTGCATCTATTGTACCAAGGCACCACTATGAATATACCACTTGTTACGATAACAGTCATGCAGGTGATAGATCCATACGTGACACCTTAAACCATTCATTCAACAGGTTCTCAGAGATATGTATTACTTGTGACATCAATGACACGGTGACTTACTTTGAAAACATCGTTAACCCCTTAAGTGCTTTGGACGAGCTGGGCTCGTCCTGCCGAAACTGTGCCCAAAGTCCTAGCGAAATAGGTACTCTCCTCTAGCGTTCAGGATGAGAAGCACTCGTCTACAGCTTAGACTGCGTGTAATCCAAGAGATGGAATCATTTACTTGACAATTTATTTTTCTCCTGTGGAAAGAGTGCGGTTTTTGTGTGAAAAGATGGCTTGCGGTGGCGGCAACCCTTGCATAGCTGGCTCGTCAACACGAAAAAGAAGCTTTTCATTTTCGTCATCTTCGATTGATGATCATTCAGATACAGATGTTTATCTTGTGTCCGGAAGAGAAGACAGCGATGGCGGTGAATTGAGCAGCTCCTCCGGTGATGATTAAGACAGCTTGGAAGCGAACATCGCGAATGCTTGCCAGTGGATCCTGCTTGATGTGGACAATCCTCCTGTGAAGCCTCCTCGCTTTCCATTCTTGGCCATTCCAGACAAGACTTTCAACTTGTGATCACCGGATGACCTTATGGAATATATTCAACAGTTTCTGGACGATGCACTCATATCACTAGTGGTTGACGAAACCAATCGCAAAGCAAGGAGAAAACTGGAAAAAGTTGAGAAAGGAAACTCGCTTTTGGTGCAGGAGCTGCAACAAGCCGCTTTGCATTATTTCGTGTTTTGAAATTTTCCACACAATCCCGAAGCTTCCCGTGTAAAATAGCCCAAGGGTAAATAGCCCACGCAAGTGAAGAAAGATGTGGCGTCTGCAACTGTTTTCTTTATAAGGCTTTTATTTTTATTAGCAGCTGGTTTCCTATGTGTTGTACAGAAATAAATTTTATTGTGTTGATTTGACTAAGTATGTGGTACAAATATTTTTTCAACATCGACTAGCTACTTTTTAGTACAATCAGATTCGAAATCAGCAATAAAAAAAATAGGCACTTTTGGTTGGAAAATTTTCAAAAAAAATAAAGCACTTAAGGGGTTAAAGTTGTATTGAGTGCTTTGTGTCATTAAAAACAAACAAAGAACAAAGAAAAATCTGTGTGCCCCGCCACGGTGGTCTAGTGGTTATGGCACTCGACTGCTGACCCGAAGGTCGCGGGATCGAATCCGGGCTGCGGCGGCTGCATTTTCAATGGAGGCGAAAATGTTTGAGGCCCGTGTACTTAGATTAAGGCGCACGTTAAAGAAGCCCAGGTGGTCAAAATTTCCGGAGCCCTCCACTACGGCGTCTCTCATAATCATATCCTGGTTTTGGGACTTTAAACCCCAGATGTTATTATTAAAAATCTCTGTCTTCCTTGGATGACAAGAAAATACTTCATATGAAACGTCGCGTAGCCAGAGCTCGCCGGAATCGCCGCGAAAATGCAGATTTAAGTGCTCGGTTTAACTGCATTAAGGAGGATCTTGCGCAAATATTAGGCTCAGCTAAGAACTTTTATTTGTTTATTTGTTTATTTATTTATGTATTTATTTATTTATTTATTTATTTAGCAACACTGCAGACCATCGCGTGGTCCATGCAGGAGGGGCTGTGCAACTGACCACAGAATCATAAAAAACATTGCAATCATGGCAAAAAAACAAAATAAAAACATAATACTAAGATTAAGAAAAATGGAAACGCAAGAGGTTACAATCATCGCACGTAATACAAGTTTTCCAGTTCACGTACCAAGCCATTGGCATCAACAGCAGTGGAGGGTAGAGCATTCCATTCTCACACAGTTCTTCTGTACGAATTTGTTTTTGTGAAAATTGGGGCAGGTGCCCCACTGTGGGTGTGTCTAGTTTTCCTAGATGTGTCCACCATCAGGCATAGCTACTTTTATATGTCACACTTTTGAAGAAAAATCAGCCTTTCTGCGTGATTCTAACGATGGAATGTTATGTTGCTTCATTTTTAGGGACGGTGAGTCAGTCATCCTATACTTATTGAATATGAAGCACACTGCTTTTATTTGGACACGTTCCAGCGCTTGAACATCACTTTTGTTGTGGGGGTCCCATACAATCGAAGCATATTCTAGTTTAGCTCTGACACAAGTATTATACGCGAGGAGGTGCGGTTTTAAGCTTCCTTTTGACGTCTGCAGCACAGAGGTACGAGTAGCCGATATATGTGTTGACTAGCTATTATCAGTTTACACTACCTAATTTAATAAAAAATAATCCACGAAAGTTTTGGAGGTCAATTCCCCCTTGAGCCAAGATCACACCCCGACATTTATTTTATATGGCTCTGAAATAAGTGATCCTAGTACTACAGCTAAGACATTTGATGGCTTTTTTCAGTCTGTATTTGCACGGGACGATGGCAAACTTTCTCCTTCATTCACGGCAACTAACACGTGATGTCAAATTGATGATGTAGTATCAGAGAAAGGAGTGTTGAACCTTATTTTAAATGTTGACACCATAAAAGGTTCCAGTCTAGACAACATCAGCAACATATTTCTTCATTGTTATGCTCTTTGGACATTTACCTAATTTTTCAAAAATCAGTGTCTACTTGTACAGTGCCTTGTTCGTGGAAACTGGCTACAGTCCTCCCAATGTTAAAATCTGGGCAGAAGCAATTCCTTTTAAATTATTGGCCTATTTTATTAACCTCTCATTCATGCAAACTCGTAGAACACGTAATCTACAAACATATCAATTTTTTTGAGTCAAATAACCTTTCGTGCAGTGCTCAGCATGCCTTTCACCATGCTTTTAGCACCATCATTCAATTAATCGAATTCGCACATGACATTAGTTTAGCTCTTGACTTAGGACAACAGGTAGATGCACTCTTCATTGATTTTTGAAACACATTCGATACAGTTACACATCCAAAGCTCTTGTTTGAGCTAAACATTATCCTTAATAACCCTCTTGTTGACTGGATCAGCATTTTTCGTTGCAGTCGTATGTTTTTTTCAATTCGCGCAATTCCCCAAATGTATCGGTTTCTTCCGGAGTTTCCCAGGGTTCTGTCCTTTGCTTTTTCTGCTTTATATTAATATTCCACGCCCAGTCCTTCCAATGGCAGCAAACAGGCACCTACACTAACCCCGTGATTATGAAGCACATTCTCCTGCAAGTATTGCACCAATAGGGCCGCGCATATTTTCTGTCCAGCACTAATTCGCAAAACCAAGGAGACGGCCTCCACTGAGGGATGCTCGGCTCAGGACTAGACTCCAGCAGGCCAAGGAAGCTGTGGAGAGACACAGTCTCTCAGCCAGCTCCTAGGCGGGAACCCAGCCCGGGAACTTGCAGGAACTGAATAAATAAAGTTATTCACTCACTCACGCCTACACAAGAATCTTTTTTAAGCTGCTGCGAGTGGTGCGAGCTCTGGCAAGTGAAATTTGCCGTAACTTCAAAAAAACCACCATCGTGTCTTTTCACACACATATCATGTGCACCTATTTCAGCTATTCCTGTAAATTTTCTATTCTGCAGCGCATCTCTGAATATAAATACTTAGGCCTCCTGTTCACTTCAGGATTATCCTGGTCAGCACACACTGGAATAACGTGAAACAAGGCATTAAGAGAACCCTGCATGTTGCCCCAAGAGAAACTTAGTTGATCCCACATAAAACACTCGTACGACCATTTCTTGAATATGCAGTTGTCGTATGAAACCCTTATAAAATTTGTGACATCAATAGAATTTAGTATCTTCAGAAGAAGGCCGTTAGTTTTTGTCATGATTATATTGACATGGGTAGAAAGCAAAGAGAAGAAGAGGAAGAAGTAACATAAAAGAACGTGTTCCAGTTGAAGAAATATAGGAGAAAGGAAG
The DNA here is from genome assembly GCF_013339695.2 of Rhipicephalus sanguineus. NCBI lineage: Eukaryota > Metazoa > Arthropoda > Arachnida > Ixodida > Ixodidae > Rhipicephalus > Rhipicephalus sanguineus. The sequence goes on along the minus strand of NC_051185.1, from coordinate 1,942,739 downwards.
AAAAAGAAGAATACATATTGAAGACGGAATTAAGAAAAGAACCTGAGGAAGAAGAAGCAAGAAAGGGGCACGAGAGGAGACGTGGCCGGGAGAGGACAGAGCGCGCTTGGAACGAGAAGAGGCATGGGCGAGCGGCAGCGGTGGCATGACGTGCGACCCGAGACGGCTAGCAGTGCACCTGGCAAGGACGTACCCCAGCCTTCGCAGCAACGTCCTGTGAGCTGCGGGAGCACGGCCAGGAGCAGAGCTCGGGCACGACGACGTCATCCCCGTGTGGACACGCCAGGCTTCCTACGGCTACGCCCCGTAGGCGTCGCGCCAGAGTGGACGAGCGGTACGGCCGCTGCGGAGGGCTGACTTCGACGTCGTTCCTGAGCTACATCGGCGGTACAGCTGACGGACGTACACCAGCGACGCTGCGGACATCGCTGACGCGACGAGCCGTACGACGTGACCCCGAAGCAGCAGCTACGTCAAGACAACGCGCTTGTGACAAACTGTAAATATGACTATTAGTTTTTTGTACATGGTTTCTTAAGGGAGTTTTATAGCTGTTTTGCATGCCTTGTTGGATACTGGGGTTCTTCATATTTACGCTTTTCAGTTATAAAGATTTTTCATGATCCGCAACGTTCCTGTGTCGTGTTTTCCACCTATGAGACCATGACAAAATATTGGCGAGCCTGCCAGGATTGATTATCCTACCCAACTGGTCTCGCACAGCACGGGAGCATGGATTACGAAAAATTGTTGGCAATCTCTACTGCGCTGGGACTCAGCCGAGAGGAGTCGCTAACCTTGTTTGAACGCGCAGAAAAGGAAGCTCGCGAGGCACGTGAAGCTGAGAAAGAGATTCTGATCTTAAAGTTGCGGTTGGCAGATGCCTCTATTGCCAGAGACGAGGACAGTAGATCGTCGGTTTCTGGTGAAAGGGAGTTGCCGAGAGCTAAGAGCATTTGTCCGCGGAAGTTAATGGCTCCATTTGATGAGAAGAGAGATGATTTAGATGCCTATTTACACAGGTTCGAAAGAATTGCTGTGGGTCAAGGTTGGGATAGAAGCGAGTGGGCGACAGCACTTAGTCTCTGTTTAGTAGGCGAAGCCTTGAGTGTATTTTGGAGAATGCCCGCCTCCGAGTCAATGGACTATGACAAAGTGAAGAAAGCACTGCTTCAGCGGTTCAGGCTGACTGCTGAAGGCTTCCGCAAAAGATTTCGTAAATGTAAGCCCGAAGATGGTGAAACGGGAAAGCAGTTTGTGGGCCACTTGTCTAACTACTTTGACAGATGGATGGAGATGGCTGATACTCCCAAAACGTATGAGGGTGTGCGTGACTGCATGGTTAGAGAACAATTCCTTGCTTGTTGTCACCCAAAGCTGTGCAGGTTTCTAAAGGAAAGGAAGCTAGCATCACTCGATGAGGTAGCCGATTATTCCGACCAATACATGGAAGCTCAGGCGATTGGTAATTTAGGACATATGGTTAAAGACAGGATCAGAGGAGAGGAAAAGGAGACGGAAGTTTGAGCCCCGAAACAATGAGCATAGAAAGCAGCAGATGCAGCAATGGTGCTTCCTCTGTAATCGCCTTGGTCATCAAGCCCGTAACTGTCTAGTGGAATGGGGTGTACAACGGGAAAGAAGTTATTGCCAGGTGTGCAATATGAGAGGTCATAAGACTGAGGAATGTCGACGGAAGCCACGAGATCAAGTAGCAGCTATAATAGCTAAGAGAGAAGCAGACAATGATGACGAAAAGGAAAAAGAGTTACCGAATATAGTAAGTGCAGTTGTGGTCACAGGTGGCCTGGGGAATGTCAATATGCCAGTTGTCAAAGGGTCAGTAAACGATAAACATGTGTCGGTACTTCAGGACTCTGGTGCTAGTACGGTGCTGGTTAGACGAAGTTTGGTCAGTGACATGGAGCTGACAGGAAAAATGTCAAGAGTGGTGCTGGCAGATGGGTCAGAGAGGTATTTGCCGGAAGCCAGAATAATGTTAGCCACTCCATATTTCACAGGGCGTGTAAGTGCACTGTGTGTAAAAGAGCCCTTGTATGACGTAGTGTTAGGTAATGTTAAAAGCGTAAGAGCAGTTGACAACCCAGTGGCACAATGGAAAATGCCTAGTGCATGCATACGTCGCTGCGTAGGAAAGGCGAAACATGCAAAAAGGGATTCAATGGCGCCGAAGGACACTTTAGGTAAAAGAGCGTTAGGACGAGAGATGAACACGTCTGCAACACTGGATGAGTTAGGCATACCCACAGCTGGGCTAGGTAAGCAGCAAAGAAATGACGAGACACCGAAAAAAGCAGTATGTAGGATCGGAGATAAGCCAGTGAGTGAAGGAACGAGAACAGATGTGACGTACGTACTGAACAATGGCGTGGTGTTCAGGAAGTTCGTGCACAAAGGTAGAGAGTGTAGGAAATTGATGGTACCAACAAGATATAGACTATCTGTATTGGAGAAGTGCCATGCCAAGGGCCACAAGGGAGTGAGGCGAACGGTAGTGTTCTGGCCTGGGTTGCGTAGAGATGTGAAAAGGTTTGTGGAGGGATGCTGCAAGGAGACAGGCAAGCTAAAAGAAAGATTGCGGCAACATGCAGAGGGTGAGAAGAAGGTATCCTCTTTGTATGTTTGAGTAATTTGTTCATGCAGTTTTGTAATATGAAAGTTCTCGAGACAATGAACTGGCGAAAACGTTGAGTAGTCAGGGTAGTGACTTCTTTACTCTAAGTGTGTTTATGACCTCACATTACTGTTATTAGGAACATTTGGTGAAAATGTGATAGTAAACACAGTGACTTGGTATCTTAATGCGAATTTTGAAGTGTTCAACGACGCACGTGATGTGACTAGTGATTAGTGATGTGGTGTGAGTGTGTGCGTGGAGTGAAGTGCATCGGTACGACGCGTATAACGTGCTTATGATGCACATTGACGACAAAAAGGGCGAGAAATCACCAAGGGACGTCATGAGCAGTTTTTCAGGATGAAAAACTCTTGAAAGGAGGGCGCATTGTCATGATTATATTGACATGGGTAGAAAACAAAGAGAAGAAGGGGAAGGAGTAACATAAAAGAACGTGTTCCAGTTGAAGAAATATAGGAGAAAGGAAGAAAAAGAAGAATACATATTGAAGACGGAATTAAGAAAAGAACCTGAGGAAGAAGAAGCAAGAAAGGGGCACGAGAGGAGACGTGGCCGGGAGAGGACAGAGTGCGCTCGGAACGAGAAGAGGCGTGGGCGAGCGGCAGCGGCGGCATGACGTGCGACCCGAGACGGCTAGCAGTGCACCTGGCAAGCACTCTAAGAAAAAGTCGAGTATTTGGGGAGTATTTCTGCCACGCAACAATAATCGTCATCCAACGCGCGTACGTTCCTCGCGTTATCGCCACGGTCCTGGCACTTCCCGGTCACGAACGGCGCGCGCGTTATCAGCGTGACATAGCATTCTTGATAGGAAAGTGATGAGAGCCGGGTTTTCAAGAAAGGAAACGCCAGCAAGCCAAATGACGATTATTGTTGCATGGCAGAAATACTCCCCAAATACTCAATTTTTTCTTAGAGTGAGGACGTACCCCAGCCTTCGCAGCAACGTCCTGTGAGCTGCGGGAGCACGGCCAGGAGCAGAGCTCGGGCACGACGACGTCATCCCCGTGAGGACACGCCAGGCTTCCTATGGCTACGCCCCGTAGGCGTCGCACCAGAGTGGACGAGCGGTACAGCCGCTGCGGAGAGCTGACTTCGACGTCGTTCCTGAGCTACATCGGCGGTACAGCTGACGGACATACACCAGCGACGCTGCGAACATCGCTGACGCGACGAGCCGTACGACGTGACCCCGAAGCAGCAGCTACGTCAAGACAACGCGCTTGTGACAAACTGTAAATATGACTATTAGTTTTTTGTACATGGTTGCTTAAGGGAGTTTTATAGCTGTTTTGCATGCCTTGTTGGATACTGGGGTTCTTCATATTTACGCTTTTCAGTTATAAAGATTTTTCGTGATCCGCAACGTTCCTGTGTCGTGTTTTCCGCCTATGAGACCATGACAGTTTTATACATCACCACTACGATATAACTTTTTCGCCGTCATTTCATTTGGCTCTTCTAAGTTTGACTCCTCTTTCTCACTGTCGTCACACTGACCCTCTGAAACTCTTGCACTCACTGTTTTACTCAACACATTACTCATCCTTTAATGTATACAGAGTGTGTATAAAAATTATGGGGAACGCTTTTTTCCTGGCGTGAGTGTACGTCGCAGCACGCTCGCAACACGCACAGTGATGGAAATGCTGCTCCAATTACTTTAAACTGCTCCAAAAGAGAAATGCTGCTCATGCTGCTCCAAACAGTAATTTTTGTTAGTAACTGCTCCGAACCTGCTCCGAAATGGCACTGGGAAGCTGAAAACAGTGAACTGTGTGATCATCCGGCGAGCCTAAATAAAACCAAAAACAAGCTGTATACTATCATCCTAGTATGCCGCTTGTATACTAGCTGCATACTAGCGTTGTCAATATATATCTCATTTAGCAATACATTTGTACCTGACAAGCAGACTGTTGCAGTAAGACAGATAACTGGGCAAGTTGGTATGTATCCATATTTAAACTTTTTTTTTAGCGCTCGTGTGTCTCTTTCTTGTCCTTGTCTTTTGTGCGCGCTAAAAAAGTTTAAATACAGACTGTTTTGGTGAAATGTGTGCGAGATTAGTTCAATATCATACTGATACTGCCTCTGTTACAAATGTGATGTGTGACTTACATTTATCGCTTTGTCAGCTTTGACCTCTTTTTTGCTACAAAAACAGGCATTTTAAATGCTTATGTAGCTCATTTAGTTGCTCTTTTTTTTAATTTTCAGTGCAGGCTATTTTGGTGAAATATGGAAATAAGTTGGTTGATCTCGTACCGTTTATAAACTGCTTCTTTGGTGATGGTTATATGCGATTGTGGTTACTTCATAATTTGGTGTTCAGCTTTTATCGCTTTTATATAATTCTGCCACAAAGACTTGTATTTTAAATATATAGCTCATCTTCCTTATTGTTTAATGACCATCTATCTGCTTAATTATGTTTTTTTTTTTACAGTTAGTGCTGATTTTTGTATATATTAATGTTTATGAAATGCTTCAATGATGCTTTAAACTCCAGGAGTCGCACAAAATATTTTGCCGTCTGCTCCAAATATAGTAATTGCTTCTCCAAAGCAGCATTTTTTCTGCTCCAAAAGGCAAAATGTCACTTCCATCACTGCACGCATGAGCTGTGGTGGTAGATGTCAGAGGTGTGCACGGGCTCCGGGTAGCCTGAGCCCAGGCTAGGGTAGGTTGACGTCTTCTCATCTCGAGCCCTGGCCGGGCTCGGGCTACTTTGTTTTTTATCAGGCGGGCTGGGCCAGGTGCAAAGCCTGAATCAAGCCCAACATGTAGACGTTGTGCCGGAATTCCAAGCTTGCTATGCTTGTGAAAAAGATAAGTGAAGGAAGTTCAGTTCACTGAAGCCCGAATCATCGGACAGCTTGTTATTTTTACACAACAACTTGTAATCTGTGCATATAGCGACTGTCATGTGTCGTTAACCACTTGGCCACCACGGTGGTCTAGTGGTTAAGGTGCTCGACTGCGGACCCGAAGGTCATTGGATCGAATCCCGGTTGTGGCAGCCGCATTTTTGGTGGAGGCAAAAATGCTTGAGGCCCGTATACTTAAATTTAGGTGCACGTTAAAGAACCCCAGGTGGTCGAAATTTCCGGAGCCCTCCACTACTGCGTCTCTCATAATCATATTGTGGTTTTGGGACGTTAAACCCCACCAGTTATTATGATATTTGTGTCATTTGCTTATATTTCACTTTGATATGTTGAGTAAAATGCCACATTATCAGAAAACGATATCTGGACTCTGCAGGAAAGCTTCATAATGTCGGGCCGGGCTGCCCCCGGGCCCGGGCTTTTGTTTTCGTACGTCGGGTCGAGCGGGCTCGCAGCCCTTTAGTGTTGGGCTCGGGCGGGCCTTCAACGCAGTCAGCGGGCCCGGGCCGGCCTCAGGCTCGGAAATGCGGCCTTTGAACATCTCTAGTAGATGTGGCCTTCGAGACGTGCCACGTACCAGTCGCCTGCGAGTGTCCTTTAAGGCTAGATGGTGTTTTTAGTGGACCCCTGTTGGGTGGCCTGGTGTGAGCGCATAATGTAGCGAACGGTGTGATTGAACATCAACTTTTGTGTCGGCCTGATGATACCTGATGATAAATGACATCACAACGATTTGCTTGGCACCAGCCGACTATTTCCTATTCCCAGAAGTGAAATCCGCCGTCAAAGGACACCACCATGGGAACGGACCCTAAGTGCCATCGAAGAAGCTTGTATGTATGCCCTTATAAGACCTCTTGAAATCTGCTTCCCTAATCGGCCTTCAAGTCGTGGAAAAGCCTTTGGCAAAAGTTTGTCAATGCTCAAAGGATGTACTTTGAAGATTTTTGAGGTATTGTATAGCAATATTTCTAATAAATCTGTTTTTCCGAAACTTTTCTCGGTACTTTTTATACAAACCCTGCATCTATTGCGTGCGAAGCCCCTAGCCACAAGAAGCAGTAATGAGCTAACCTTATCAATCGTTTTCACTCACACTAACATTTTCAAGTGCAGTTTTTTCTCCAGGACTATTGAATCTTGGAACGCCCTGACCAGTACGACCCATCGTTTGACAAAGAATTTGCAATTGCCATTGAGTGTGCCCTTTGACCATGTTCTTATTGTACATGCCATATGTAATGTATTCCCCCACTTCTGCTATAGCCCTACGAAGGGCTGCAGTATGTGAAAATTAAAAATAAATATGCATTAGTAAGGACTTGAAATGGCTCTGCAAGGTTAGGCTTTTAGGGGCGAAGCACCTTAGAGTCTAGGCTTGTCCGTTGTGTAGTGTCCATGCTCACGGCACAGCACCGTGTAAAATCCCCTAAAAAAGGTTAACGGTAGACTAATATCAATCATCATTGTGACAGAACAGTATAAAACACCGAGAAGCACAAAGCCTTTATACTAGTCGGCGATTTCAACATAGACATTATGGACCTTAGAACCTAGCTTTGCCGTCAACGCTCACTGTCTGCTGTCATGGTGGTTAGAAAACCGTTGCTATAGTCGAAACATATATGTGTATGTGAATAAGAAAAAAAGGTTTACAATAGACGAATAACAATCATAATTAACCCTTTATACTAGTTGGCGACTTCAACGTACTACACATTATGGACCTTAGGACTGAGCTTTGTCGTCGACTCTTTATGTCACTTTATGTCACTCAATTTACATTATATGGGGCAACACTCGGGTAACATACGTGAGACAAAAAAAGGTTGAACGGTACACTAATATCAATCATAATTGGTGGCAGAACAATATAACACTCCTACAAGCACACAAACCCTTCATACTAGTCGGCGACTACAACGTAGACATTATGGACCTTAGAACCTAGCTTTGCCCACTCGTCCTCATTCACTTTGTGGAGATGCGTTCCATTTTTTTTCACTGGCTACCTAGTGACATAGAATGCTCACATGAAGCTTTTTAAACATCATAGCACTGTTCCTTAATGTGGCTCTACAAATTATCAGTCTCACTGTTGTTGACGTGGTTGCACAAGGAATATTGTATATGACTGCTGGGTACTTTACCATGGCATACAGGTCCTTGGAACCCTCTCGTATTATTATTTTCTCTTGGAAACCTTTCAATTTCTTGAGAGGGGTTTCAAATTGCACCCCGCATACTCCTGACCTTGGAACTTTGGATATGTCACATGGCCAGTGGATCATTAATAATTTGGTATTAGGTAGTTTAGTATTAGAGCCGTAAGGCACACTTTACTGCATAACTGCTTTGCTGCAATGCACACTTGTGTTAGTTTCCAAAAATTCTTGGAGAACATCTTTAGAAGAGTTGTTGGAAATGTCACATAGGTGTTGTGGTGGGATGACTTGTCTTAAAGTAGCATCCCGTGTTCAGAACATCTTGCAACAAAGGCCTTCACCGTAATATCAAAAAGAGGGCAGTGGGGACCCTATTCCAATATATTGAATTTTCCGTTGTGTTTACGTGCGGCAAAGAGGCATCCAGGGCTTTTGATTGTTGAGCTGAAACCTACCTAAGAAACGTCAAAATGGTATTCATTGGAACTAGTTGGTTCATAGCTTTGGAGCAGCAGGACTGTTGCTTGTAGACGCAGCATTGGAAACTTTTCCAGGTGGAAGCTTGTGCGTCTTCATAACCTCCTCTTGCAAAGGGTCGATCTGGGATGTCGCGTGAAACCTTAGGTGTGTCCTCTTAGCCTTGTTTTATTCATCGGCCCATTTTATGTCCAGTGCAGGACTGTGCGAGCTCATTTTATGCCTGCAGGTTTTGCCACTCCACCAAACCTTTGCCATGCCGGGCTTCCTATCTCTTGGTATTCATTCTTCTATCAGTTATCTTTTCCTTAATATCTACTATAATATCAGCTACCCTTGTTTGCTCTCTGATGCTGTCTTCCTTTCTTGGAGTTACACCTATCATTTTTTGTTCCATTGGATGTGGCATGGTTCTTTTCAAGTTTGCTTGTTATTCTTGCCCCATATGTGAGAATTGGCAAAATGCAATGGTTATACACTTTACACTTTAGTGACAGTGGTAAGTTTCTGGTCATGTGTCTGCCGTATGTGCACCAGCACATCCGTATTCTTCGTTGACCTTCTTTTAAACGAGTTGGCTCCCTTGTTAGAACTTCACCTAGAGTGTCTTCTATTGATTCTACGGTCTGGTTGTCTGTTGTGAGCTCTCACCAGGCCACTTAGCATTATCCTTGTATTCGTCATATTCATCTTCAACCCTCCTTTAACCCTTTCAGATGCCACCTATGAAGAACTTTTAGTAAATGTGTCAAATCAATACTACGTTATTTCAAGGCACTCAGTATAGTCTATTGCAACAAAAATAATGTCATAATATGTTAATTTATGTGTGTTATAGTAACTAATCCTAATTAAGTCGTAATTAAGTATCTATTTATCCTGAAGTCATTGATGCTCTGTTTTGGCATAAATAGAATGAAATCTCAGGCTGGAAATATAGTGCAAGTTCATTTTTGGCTATGTCCATTTTGAGCAAAGAAAAATTACACCATCTCCTGCTGAAGGGGACCATGAGGCGATGCGAAGCCAGAGCACTTGCACGATCGCGTTCTGTTGGCATTCGTTGGGCATGCTACCGACCTCTCATCGTGGAACGCGAAGAGGAACGCTACGCGCGTCTTCCCTCTATCTAGCCTGGCCGTTAATTCTCACAGGGCGAGCGGGGAATGCAGTCGACAGGCGTGCGAGATGAGGGGAGCGTAAGAGAGGACAGGGGGAGGGGATGCGCATGCGCTGGTGCTCATCGCGGCGTTGTGCAGGAGAGAATGAGGCGAGTGAGAGGAAGGAGCGTAGGAAAGGAGGCAGAGGAGAATGCGCATGTGCAGTAAGGGCGGCCACGCCGCACACCACCACCGGATTGAACTCCGCCATAAGCTGCTTCGCATCTAAAAAGTATACTTTTCACAGTGCTTGCAGGAAGCGGCACGTCGAACGACTCGTCGAACATGGTTGCCAGTGTGTCGGAACGGAACGAAAACCAAAAATGAAAAAAACTTTATTTTCGACCGGAACGAAAACGCAACCAAAACTTTATCTATTATTTCGTTCCGGAGTGAAACCAAAATTTTTGTATCGTTTTTCGGTTAACAGGAAAACTTGGCCATCCAGATCAACCGAGGTCGTGCAACTGGAGCAATAATGCATATCTCAGGGCATACTATTAGTGTGTACCTCAGGCAAGAATTTCAAAGTAACGATGTGTTAAAATTGTGCAAAAAACGAAAACAGTGGCAACCAGAGACGTTTATATTAACACAAGTGGACTTTCACGTGTCTGTGACGCAGGCCAATGGGGAGAGGGCATTTTCGGCATTGAAGTTTGTTTTATCAGAACAGCGGTCTCGCACATCAGAGAGTACACTCGATGACTTGCTGCTTCTGAAATCGTGGTCACTCCCTTGACACAAAGCATTGTGCCTGCTCAAAATAGTCGTAATTGACTTTTGAGAAAATAATTGCTATGACTTTGAAGGGTACTTACTGGTTAGTGCTGGTTGGTAGGAATTCGTGGTATAGTTACTTCTGCTCTGAAGAATGTGGGAATAATGTGTTTTACCCCTGTCCTACTAACGTGTTTTACCCCTGTCCAGCGCAAGTAACTATACCACAAATCTAGTGTTTTTTATCGTTCCTTTAACTCCAAATTATTGCATATAAATAAAAACCGTTATGAACCGTTACGGAACATTTTTTTTTCGTTCCGCAATAGAAACGGAAGGGAACTTTTTGCGGTGGAACAGAACTAAAACCGAAACGAAAAACATTTTGTTCCGACATCCTGGTGGTGGTGCCTTCAGCAAAGTGATCATATGCAACAGAACATTGCAAAATGAAGTTAAATGAAGACAAATTTATTCTGCAGGAGGTTCACTTCATCCAAAGCTCGATATATCGCGCTCTTTCTCAGCCCCTAGTTGATACAAATAGCAAAAACAAGTGGTGTACACAATTGTGTACATAGTGTGTCAAAGGGTTAACGCTTCCTTGTTTTAGGCCTTCATTCATTTTTCACAAATTGTCGCCATCATTGCTGAAGAGCATGATGCCCCCTGCAAGTTGCTGAGGTACTCTTTTTTAATTTGTATTCTTAGTTTTTTGCGATCTAGTTGTTTAATTACTTCTTCCAAACATACAGTGGATAACACTAGAGTGTTGTATCTTCTTGGCAGACTACCTCCTCGAACAGGAGTTTCCTGCTTTACTTGAGGAGCAGTGTAACTGTGGAACCTTTGTCGACATTGGCTGCTGTATTCGTATATATTTCAAGCGCCCCTCCTATGGTGAAAGATAATCGGACAAGGTTTGGAGGAGGGGGGGGGGGGGAGGGGGGGAGGGCTGCTCGGACCAAAATTCAAGATGGTGGCGGAACAGCCTCCAAGAAGAGGGCACACATATGCTTATAACGAAATGCTTTATTGAATACAAATGCATTTACTGTTTTTACTGAACTGTGGAAAATCCTTTTTTGAAATTTCATCCATTATGACAAGGGGGACAGACGTTCTTCAAATGTTCCTACAATTTGTGACAACTCGGGGTGCAGCCCCGAGGCACTACATTGTAAAAGTACTAAGAAATCGAGCACATATCTAAAGACTATCAGAACTTGGGTTCCCAGGAACCACTGCTGCAGAACTCTGTAGCAGAGAACACGCTGAAAAAAAAATGGCGGGAGGGGTAAAGAGGGGGGGGCAGCACTTGCTCAGTCATTGGCGATTTATTTCAAGTCTCCTGAAAAAGGGAGGGGGAGCGCTTGCTTGGGTAGGAGTGCTTGCTCGGAATTTTACGGTAACCATTGTAGATTCAATGCCTTTAGCAATGCTGTTATCGTGATTAAACCAAAAGCCTTTTCTTAGTCTATGAATGCCACATAAACAGGTTTTTTTTTTTCTTTTTTTGTATTGATCAGGTTTCTCAATTAATTGATTCATCACTGATTAATCAATTGCTTCCTGTCAGCTATTGATCATTGGGAATCTGGCCGATGGTATCAAAAGATAGCTGCTGGTGGCTAAGAAAAGGGTGTGCAGAAGCTACAAAATATGCTACAAAAAGGGTGTAGAAGCTACAAAATTTGACTACCGTAAAATTCTGAGCAAGCGCCCCCCCCCCCCCCCAACGAAGTTGAAATTGCCGGCAAAGTATGTGTGTGTGTGTGGGGGGGGGGGCGCTATCTCGGAATGGCACCAAAATTCAGGTTGGCGGCAAAATTTTCGCGCCAGAAAAAAAAACGCTGTGCGCATGAATTAAAATTTTATTGCAGTGAACTTTATTTAGGCCCAGGATTTGTTGTAGCTTTTAATCGCTTTCAAAACCATCGAAAGACTCCTCCGAGTCAGTTGCAAAAAACAGGTTGCAGCATTCCGATTGAAGTCCGCTGCGGTCTCCTGGCACCACAGCTCCAACATCGGCCAGCCCGCTGTGCAGGTTGCCACCCTCCGAGCCATCGAGCGCGTGCCACTGTCTCCTCAGGTACAGTGGCCCACGCCTCGGCAACAAAATCGAGCACATGTTGCCGCGACGGCTTCTTCAAGTTTCCTTTCGGTGTTCGCGCTACCTCACGCATATACTGCTCCCACAAACGCCGCAAGGTGGACTTGAACGGCTTATTCCAATACATGTCAGCAGGCTGCAGGATGTTCGTGCACCCCACAGGCACGTAAAGCACGTCGGTTGTCGCGGAGCGGTGGAACGGCGCAGATATTTGAAATTGCCAGTGAATTTGGGTGGGGGGGGGGGCGCTTGTACGGGTAGAGGCACTTGCTCGGAATTTTACTGTAATATTTTCACAACTCTGTCTGCTATTTGCAGAATTCTCATCAAGCTTGAGTGGTGGGTCGGGACCTCATTAGGAGCAGCAAAACGTGAGGCTGATTCATTTACAGCAGCAAGGTGCAAATGCCAGTGGCAGAGCTACGCCATATGATTACTTCTTCGGCTTACTGGGAGCGCGGTACACACAACAGACGAAGGAAGAACCACAAAACACGAGCGCTCACTTACAACTGGTTTATTCACACATTAGAAGGACACATTTATACACAAAGGTGCGCATGTCAAAAAAAGGAAAAGATTACAGCACGAGCAGCACGCGGCGCACTTTATCGAGGCACTTGTCTAAGAACTATCAATGTACTTAAATTCACAGTCATGTAGTGATAATGAAGGATGGCTTATACACTGGTCTGCATTCCTGGAAATGTGATACGCTTCAGAAATTTCGCGTGTAGTTTGAAGGGGATGCCGAAACAGAATAACTGTTTTTTCGAACAGCGGGTGACATTTGCATGTATCACAATGCGATGCTAAGTGGGAATATGGGGTACTTTTCAAAGAGTTTCTATGCTCCCTGAGGCGTATATTTACACATTGGCCAGTTTGGCCGATGTACATGCGACCGCAAGACAGGGGTATCTCGTATACCACTCCTGTAACGCACTTGACATACTGCTTAACATGTTTTTGGAGGCATCTCCTCCCTTTACACACTCCCTGTGCCCTTCTATGTACCATAGCACATATACTGCCCAGTTTATTGGGCGCAGAGAAAACAACGCGCACACCAAACCGGTTTCCAACATTTTTCAGAAGAAGTATGAATTACCAACTAGCCCACCTTTCAATACTTTTGCCATATGATTACATTCATTGTAGTGCTGCTGTTCACTGTCTGTGCCTTTGGAGCGATCGTATGCATGACGTTGCACAAACGTCAACGCTCTGTACTGAGAAATGCTTCGGAAATGGAATGTTTGTTATTTTTCTTTGCTTTTAAATTAGTCACTTTAATGCTATGTACGAACGACATATCAGTGTGTAGCGACACAACTTGCTGAAAAGTGCCCATCATCTTTGATGATAATAAATGAAAGATGGATAAAACTGAGAATGTAAAAGCTTTTTCTGTGCATTTCATTGCTTTGGGAATTTTAGGTGATGACATGGGTTGTATCAGGGGCGTAGCCAGGGGGGGGGGGGGGGGTTGGGGGGGTTCAAACACCCCCCCCCCCCCGAAATTTTTCAGTTTTGCTTGCGCATATATACACGCGCACTTACAAACGCACGCACGAACATACATAAAGTATGGTTGAACCCCCCCCCCCCTGAAAAAAATTTCTGGCTACGCCCCTGGGTTGTATTACATTTTTGATGTTAGCCCCAACACTCCACAAGTTTAGGAGGCTTGAAAAGATGAAAAATCCTTCATGTGTCAAAACAGGATTCCCCGAAGCTAGTTGGTTCACAGCTAACACTGGCAGCAGAACTTAAAACGAGGGACAGAAAAGCAGACCGACAAGGATGTCGCTGCTCAAAGCCGTGTTACCTTTCTTGGTGTGTCGTACACTCTCCCCCATCCACAAAGGTGGAGGAGGGCAGCCTAAGTCGAACCACACGAGTAAAGTGGAAACGTGTTAGGGCATGCAAAAATAAACCACCATTCTAGTGCCCATATAACTGCTTGTTCTTGTCCCAGATGTAAGACTTGCAGACAACTTCAAAATGACGTTATAGTTAAAAGCACCAGAAGTGGTTACATCCATCATATAAAATCTAGTTTTAGCTATTATTCAAGCATTGTCCGCATGTTTGAATGTTCACTTTGTCGCGAACAGTGCAGTGGCGAAACAGGACAGCCTGTTAATATTGGATTAAATGGGCATTCATTTCTGTAGCGCAAAAAACAATGACACAGACGGACACGAGAGCGCCCCTCCTGTCCTCTCTTGTGTCTTTATTTTTTGCGCTACAGAAGTGAATGCCAGTTACTGGAAGCAGTGGCACAGCATTTTAATGGGGCAGGTCACAACTTTTATGAGCTCGAAATTGGTATATTTCAGTCAAACTTCTCATCTTCAGAAGACAGAAAGTATAGAGTTATATCTTATTCACAAGATTAACGCACTCCAGCCAACAGGTATAAGCATTTCAAAAGGGAGCTTTTGAATCAATCAGATGTGGTGGGTACACAAAGAAAACCAATGAGACTTACACCTTGTGTCTGAGAATTTCTCACCATTCTGTTCAGCATGAAATTATAATTTTTAGCTACTGCTGAATATTGACTTGTGTGACTCGGCTTCTGCCCTATTGAGGAAGAAAAATGACACGAAGCAATCACATGTTCCTTCGATTGTGTCTTGCCTAGACTTGGCACCTTTATTATGTCCAGGTACGTGGCCTGTGGAAGATCACATTGCAGCCGAGGCGTTTGCATTGCATTTGCAAGGGAGGCATTGTGATGCTCTGCGACTCAGGGAATGCCTTACTTGGCTCAAAAGGGGACGCTATTCACGTGAGTGCTCATTTGTGCGTTTTGTGCATTTAAATATAATGTTGAGACTTATGTTACGTGTTAGTATTAAGGTCCTGAAGTTAACTGAGTACCACCATTCGGCAACATGTTGATGTAATCACCATTTTCTCTCACACTTGGCAGGCAATGCAAGTAATGCCACTGCACATGCAACTACTTTGGGTTCTGTATGCGACACTTTTTCTCCTTTTACAGCACCAAGGGGGACACAAAAAAGAAAGTGCTGTTTTGTTTGCACCGTTGTAGGCAAAGATGCATTAGCCACCCTGCTGTCCTGTGTTGCCCGTGCCACTCACATGTGGGATACACAAGCGGTGCCCTTGTAGCATTGTTGCCTTCTGTGCATGAAACCGGGATTTTTTTTTTTCAGTTTACATGATTATTAATCAGTAAACTGCAAATTTAGTTAGCCGAGGCATTTTGGCAGCCTAGTTGGCTGGGGTTCATAATAAATGCACTGCGACTGGGGAAAGAAGAAAATCATATGTGTGCAAAACTGAAAATTTAGTGCTGTCTCTTCCCAAGCAGTCATGCTGCACTGTGTTTCACTATGGATACGATACCAAAGGGATTCCCACAGCCAACGACTGTATTGGTGCTCCCTGTCAAGATTAAAAGTTGATAGGGTGACAGCAAAATAAAAACTAACATCCTGGTCACCTTTTGGTATTGAAGGCTATCTGACTCTTCTTGATGCATTGACTAACTTGAAAATTTACTGAATAACTTTCTGTTTGAAAATCTTCTTGGGTGACTAATGATAAACCACTGACATGTGGCAGGCGAGGTGCGAGCGTGCCTGGAGTTCCTGCTTCACATGGCTCACGGTGGGGCAACCAGTGTGAGGCAGCGACTCTTCGAGCTGCCTCCAATCGTGCCAGCCCATGAACATGTGAGCACATTGCTTAGGGTGGTCATGACTATGTGGTGATTTCTTAAATTAAGAATAATCTTGTGATTCTGTAACCGGCCAGCAAACCTTGTGAATGCGATGCTGTGCCGGTGTTTGCATGCGAGTGCATTTCTGAAGATTCTCATGCAGTCCCTATAGACATTACATGCAGAGCTTTCTTATATCCCTGCAACTTGAAATGGTTTGCCATTTTCCATAAGCGTTTACCCTAAGAACATTTCGTTTACCCGGGGATTGTGACATTCTGTAGTCTTGTAGGCTTGACCCAAAGTTTCTATGTAAGCAGTCAATACAGGGACATGCGCTTCTTCTGGTCGGTCGTGTAGAGAAGGGCTATGCTAAATATGTGTTAGAGGAGCTCTTAAGGTAAAATATCTTGTGTGACATATTTCTGTGGACACACACATCATCTACAAAATATCAACAATTAATATAGCCTAGAATATAATTAAAATAAATTTTAAAGTGTATGCTGCACAATTTAGCACGCGATGCAGCGCCTAGTGACATCGACAACCTGGTTCTATACTCGCGGACAACTTTTTTTTGGCAGTGAAGAGAAAGCTGCGAGGTCTGAGCTTCTGCACATGTACTCCGCAAAGTAATCCAGTTTGGCGTGCGTTTCAAATGACGGCCGTGTTCAAATGATAACATTGTGTACCATTTGCTTCCTCTGCTTAGACAGCCATTTGTGAGTGAAATTCGTCACATGCTCCTTAGGCAAGTTGTCAAAAAAGCTGGAGGATGACGAGCGCTCACCTGACGACGACTGTGAGGTGCACCTAAAACGTGCAATGTTTTCACACCTGCAAAAACGCGAAATGACACTGCATAAAGTAAAACAAATATGAATATCTCCTTGGTGCACCTCTTTATAAGCAGCGTCCTGTAGAAAATAAAGCAATGTCTTTTTTTTTTTTAATGATTTTCACGCAGAAAACACAATTGTGGGACCATATTCTTGAGCAATAGCACACGCCCAGTTTGGCTCCATAGCCTTCCCTTCATTGCCAAGAACAGTTGTCCCTCATGAGTCTGTGTGGGCACTTCTTGCGCTCAACATGGTGGTGGTGCTCATGTGCACCCAGTGCTGCAAGCGGTTCACGCAGTACATGAGCCACTGTTTGGTGTGATCAACCGTGGTTACAGAAAAACCATCCTGGCCTGGCCCCTTTCAATGCTCTCGGTCATGTATTCGAGCAGACAAGGTTTTCAGCCACGATGAGGAGGTCATTAGCCGCTTATTGCAACAGAACATATACAAAATTTTTGCGTCAGTACATATTGTGTTTCAGATCCTTCGTCGCAACGTTGTAATTACACTTTTCGTGCAAAGCCTGCATTTGTCAAGTGCTGGTGATGATGTTGTGGGAAAGCAGCAACCTTTTGCCGGCCTATTAAAGAGACAGGCCATGCAAACACGGAAGCCAGAGACAACACAAATGCCGACTAAGAACTGCAAAAAGCACACAGCGGCAGAAAAGAAGGTAGACACAAAAACTTATCCGCACATGTCCAGGCAAGAGGCGAAACTGTCAATCCGGCATGTGTGGGGGTCTACGTGAGGGATAACTGTTCAGGCACTTGATTTCTTTGTGCAAGTTAATCGACGGTTGGGTCATGCATGCGCTACCACTATTATCGAACTGATTTCGTTGGTACTACACTTTTGTTCGGAAATGACCGGTGCATGCAAAAGCACTCTTCAAGCTCGTTTCTCAGTTCCCTGTGCAGTTCAGTTGCCTTGCCTGCAATATAAGCTAGACTTGCCAAACAAAACTTTGATATGCGCTCTTTTAAACAGACGGACATGCGAGAGAGCATGGTCGATTATCATTTGCTTGTTGGTATTGCAGCTCAACGAAAGCGATGGTTTACTTGTGTGTAAGGCTCCATAGGATGAGTAGGATACGTATTAAAAAGTCAGTGCCACAGAGGCTGCTGCACGCGTCCGCAGAAAATATCCTCACGAGGCTCGATCGGTGCAAAAACCCCAGGAGGCATCTCTGTGGAAGCTTCACAAGGTAGTGTGCGTTGATATATGTCGTCAGTGTGCTGCACCTGCCCTTCAATTTACCTCCCACCCCCCTTATCCCTCTCCTTTTATTTTAATCTGGGATGGGCAAATATTCGAGCGAATGTTAAGTATTCAAATTCGCTTCAACACGAATTTCAATTATTTGAAATGAACAGACGTATTTTTGACTGCATGCAACACCCTGTAAAGGTGGTTTCGCTGCAGTGTGCAGCTGCTGTGCCATGAAACCACCTTTCCAAGGGAAATTCGCATGACCGCGAAGCCATATTTCAAGGTTAAAATGTACCTATTACCTGCATCTCAAGTAATTTTTGTTTTAAGTTTAAAAGCGTGTTTTAGGGAGGTTATATCCATCAAGTATAGCAAATTTTAAAACTTAACCTATTTTGCCACTTATAACTCGGGCCCTATTACCATTCAAATCCTGCCACTATTCGAATTAGCTTTCACTTCTCTTCAAACCAAAAGAGCAACACTCACATACACCGAGTTCCAATTCTTGAAAATAATGTCAAGCAATAAATGATCATTTTTCTTTGTAATATGTGATATATATTGTTCGAGCTATTCGATTCAATATTATTCGACAAAATCACTATTCACATTGAATTCGCTTCGAACTTGAAAGTTACTATTTGCCAATCCCTAATTTTAACGCGACAGTGTTAAAGAGCTCGTTTTGCAAAAATTCCGGTGTGGACGTCAGCATCGATGTTGTGAGTGAAAAATCGGCATTGTCCGTGAGCAGAAAATCGAGAAAGATGCAAATAAATTAAATAATAAAAGTGTTCGGTTCGAGTGAAAATCGAACCCAGGCCTTCTGCTTGGCAAGCAGGTGTTCTACCACAGAGCTCCACCATTACTTTAAACTGCTTCGAAAAAAGAAAACACTATATGAATGTCATGTAGTGGGAGGAGTCTCCTTAACGCATGTAATATTGCGTGGCAGAAGCGCAGAATTATGCCAGGCGTCAAAACATGTGAATTGCACAACGAGCGGGTGTTTTAAAGGCCCACCCATTACAAAGCACTGAGACACGTTTAATCATCGTCATTAGCAAAAGCATCAACAAAGTGAGCAGCTGTGTAGGTTCGCGTAGTGGGCCCCTCGCTGATTCGCAAAAGGAAGAATTATGGCATAGTGGGCACTTAAAAACTGTACTTGCAGTAGGCATTCTAAGATATTTTGAAACGGCCTATGTTATGCGCACAGTCATTCGTTTCCTTACGGCATGATTGAGGCGTGCACCGAGAACCAAAGTCAGGCTAGCAATTGAGAAGGTGATGCGCATGGGGCCTGATTACGATATCGTGTTCTACTCTTCAAGGCGAAGCTCAAGCGTTTTCCAAGTTTTTTTCTTTTGCTTTTTTTAATCAGTTACAGATCCCATACAGTGGAGCTGTTTGTTCAGTATATTTCTTATCTGCTGATCAGGGCAAATACAATGGAGTCGTATCGCAGCTAATTTTACAAGTTTGACAGCCACATCTCCTCGGCAACATTTCAGGCATTCTGCAACAACTGGGTCTTTCACTGTCTGGCGCCAACCCCAACCCACTATACTCGCGGACAACTTTTCTTGGCATTGAAGTGAAGGCTACAGAGCCACAATGCACGTATCCTACCGCTAATGAATGTAGTCCCACAATTGCGTCCATATTTTCTGCGTGAGATATATAAAATGCTCCTTCATTTTCTACATGTAGCTTTTTGTGACGGAACGCAGCGCACACAAGCGAGATATCTGCATTTCTTTTACTTTACACGTTGTCACTTTGCGTTTTTGTGTGCGTGAAAAAGTCGCGCCTTTTACCCGTACCTTAGACGCTAAGCAGCGTTTGCGTCGAAGTGCAACGCTAGCCATCACACTCCACGGCATTACGAGACTTCGCGTAGCAGTACATGTGCAGACGCTCCGCCCCCGTAGCTTTCCCTTCAGTGCCAAGAAAAGTTGTCGCCGAGCATAGAGGCTATCAGGAATTTCTTTTACATAGCAATGTGGGAGTCTGTGCAAGGTCCTGCATTGAACTACTGATCTACTGCAGTTGTAGTGCTGTTTACAGAAAATGCAGCTAAGGCTTCAACAAGTTAATATACAGGATGTCCCAGCTATCACACAGCACGATTTAAAAAAAGAGGAACGGCGTTACGCGAAGCAAACCTACTGCATATTGTTCCTAGTACACTGGAGTAGCCACTGCTATTTTTTTTGTTAATGAGGGTTAATTAATTAGTCATAATTATATTTGTAAGTCGACAAGTACTCACCTAATTGCCAAAATATCAATGAGGCGTATGTAGGCATGTTCAAATGGCATCTAACTGCGCTACTTTGAACAACGTGCTAATTGCGCGCCAATTTTTTCCGCTTGATCAAGAAAGCCCGTGAAATATGAAAAGTGACACGTGACTAGACTGTTGCGCGCTTCGGGAACCAGCGCCCTCAAACAGGCTCCCTATGAGGTAGACAGTATCAAGGAAAAAATGCAGAAAGGAAAAAAAAAACGCATCGCCCTATCTGCCACTCCCAGGCCTAGGAAATGCACCGCTTGGTTTTACAGAGTCATGCCGTAATCAGAACACCTGCCGCGTTATCAATGAGAACAGTCAGCCGTGAGATATGGATGATTGCGGCGTACTATCGAACGGAATGAATCCCAGCGAAATTGCACGCATATCGTTGGCGCCCGACCTGTACCCTTGCCAAAATGCGGAACGCTGTCTCTCGCAACGGACAACAGGCAAAGCGGTTGTTTGCAGTAACCTTATTTGAGGGCGCTGGTTTCCTTTGCGGGTGGGAGCGTAGTCACGTGTTATTTTTCATATTTTGCGGGCTTTCTTTATCAGCCGGAAAAAATTAGCACATAATTAGTACGTTGTTAAAAATTGCACAGTTAGATGTCCTTTGAACGTGCCTACATACGCCTCATTGACATTTTGACAATTAGGTGAGTACTTGTCGAGTTACAAATATAGTTATGACTAATTAATTAAACCTCATTAACGAAAAAATAGCAGTGGCTACTCCAGTGTACTAGGAGCAATATGCAGTACGTTTTCTTCGCGTAACGCCGTTCCTCTTTTTTAAATCGTGCTGCGTGATAGCTGGGACACCCTGTATAACACAATTGTACACATTCACAGTAAAAGAATTTCGTGAGATGCAATGACCATGTGCCGTTTTCTGGTTGCGGTACGATTTGTGCATGTTATTTTTATCCTGCGTAATTGACTAATTAAAAGAACATAATGCAAAGTATTATTCTATAGGTTTTCACAGTCCATGTCCCTGGGAGAAATGAAGGAGGGAACAGATAGAGAAAAGGCAGCATGTTTACCATTTCAGAATAAGTGCTATGCTACCCTGCACAAGGGTAGTCTAGGGCTTGTAGAGAGAGAGAGGGAACACACAAACAATGTCACGATCTCTCAGTCTTGTGTGCTATGTGACATCACTATCAGTCTATAACCGCCTGTGCAGGTCTGGTGTCCTAAAAAATTTCTGCTTTTGAGGGTGCAGGTGAGCCAAGCGTGAATTCCACTGCCCAAGATTTTGGGGATTATGGAGAAGGGACGAATTACACTATAGTTAGTTAGAGCAGTTTAATGGCACCTTGTAATCATTTCGACTGCAATATATTGGCTTCCATGTGCTGCTTGAAAAAGAATAAAGGTTGGAAGTTTGAAAAAGGGTGGGTGCCCCCCTTTCCTGCTTCCCTTCGAAGCACACCTCTTTATGCATAGTAACGGGGTTATCGATCATCTGTAGCATCCAGGCAACTGCTCTCACGTGTGGTCACTCAAGCTGCTGATTGGTTTGCTTATGTCATTTTTACTGGGCATGATCCTTCCTTGGCAAGCATCACATTGATGAATGGGCTAAGAAGCTAGTTGTAAGGGCTAGGGCTATTGGTTGTCACCCAAGCAACAGTGCTGGTGTTCTAGCATGCATGTGCCGAATCAAACAACTCAGCCATTGGATGTTCCTGTGCTCTATAGAAAAGAGGATGTGGTTCATGAAGGCAAAATCTGTAACTCTTTCTGTAGAACACTATACATACTAGAACATTTTTCCATAGTTTTAGTGAGCCTAGCCTTTCACTGGTGTCAGTTTTAGGGCGCAGCTTTTAGGCACCATGTTCCTGCATTGAGCGGCGTCGCCGTTGTCATCGGTGTAACCGATTGAGCGAACGAGGATGAAAGAGAGCAAACGCGAATTGCAGTGAGCTGCTGTGTTAGCGTCTGCAATGCCTCGTGCCTGCTTGCGCTTCTTGTGATAGCGCAACGCATGCCTCTCACGTACGGGCACGAGAAAGCGGGTTGGCCTGTGAAGCTTGGGGGAAGAAGACGTGCGTTCTTCGAAGGGACACTTTGTGTGTGGAATGCTCTAGCGGACTCTTAGATTGAGTTTTCCAGGCACAAGTTTGCCCATAATAAACAAGTTTTAGAGCGCAGCTCTTAGGTGCCCATTCCTGCTCTGAGCGGCGTTGGCGTCCTTGTAACCGGCAGAGCGAACGAGGACGAAAGAGAGTGAACACGGAGCGCAGAGGAGGATGAAAGACAGCGATAGCGTGGAGAGCGTGACGAGGAATTGAACGGCAGTGGCGATACGACAGGTTCCGCGGCGGCCAACTGTGGCACCACAGTAGTGCGTGCCATTGTGCAGTTTGCCGATGACATCATCCCTAAGGTATGTGGCGAGGGCGTCCACCGATAGCATATATGGAAATAAAGCGCTGCATGAACGGAGGCCTGTCTCAGGGGCGTAGTCGGGGGGGGGGGGGGGGGGGGGGGGGCTTATGGGGCTTCAGCCCCCCCCCCCCCTGAAATTTTTCGTGCTCTCATACACCACCAACCAGCGGCGTCACCTGGGTGGTGGGATTTATTGGGCTTCAGCCTGATTATCATTTATTTAATTACTTATCTTTTTTCTGACCCTCAAAATGTTAGCAGAAGCAAGTTTGATATCGGGCTCTACACAGATGGCTCAAAAGTGGATGATGACACAAAACATCAACTGCTAGCTTCTCCTTGGATTCCTCCTAAGTCCATGAACGATTTTAAGCAGAAACGAAGGTTTACGTGGCTTGGCTGGACAGGTACCGATGGCTTAGCTACTCAGCGCTTCAAGAGGGTGCGTTTTGCCAAGTGTGTGTCCTTTTTAGCAGAAGTGACGTTGGCAAGGGCCAACATGCGCCTACTAAGGCCCTCGTATCCAAGCCATTTCAAAAGTGGAAGCACGCCCTTGAAGTCTTCGGTGCACATGAAGTCACTAAATATCACACTGACGCTCAGCTGGTAGCCGATAGTTTTCTTCAAACCTTCTTAGGATGTGTACCCAGTGTTGTTGATCAACTGGACCATGGCAGGCAAATTCAAATAAGAGAGACCCGAAGGCAGTTACAGCCTATTGTTGAGACAGTTTTCTTTTGCGGGCGGCAAGGTGTGGCTCTCCGTGGCCATAGAGACAGTGGTCCGATGGATTCAAGCACCGCCTCCTCTACAAATACAGGCAACTTCAGAGCGCTGCTTCGCATGCGCGCGGATTGTGGCGACACAAATCTAAAAAAGCATTTGGAAAGTTGCCCAAATAAAGCCTCATAATTTAGTCCAGATGTACAAAATCACATTGTAGAAATCTCTGCTGCAATCATCAAGGAAAGCCTAGTCGCAAAAGTAAACGCTGCAGGCTGCTTCTCTGTACTTGCTGATGAAACGACGGATGTTGCTGGTATCGAGTAGCTAACTGTTTGTGCAAGGTACCTTAATAAGTATGCGAATGGAATCGAAGAAGTGTTCTTAGGCTGTGTGCCAATTCACGACCAAATGGCCGGGCCTTCGCTGACACCATCATAAGGCTCCTTATAGAAATGGGAACTAACATGCAGCATCTCCGTGGTCAAGGCTACGATGGTGCAAGTTCGATGGCCAGCAAAATGAATGGTGTTCAAGCTGCTGTTCGTGAGAAATATCCAGCCGCACTCTATGTACTCACTGTGCGTGTCACTCCCTTAATCTAGTTGTGTGTGCGGCATGCTCCATCACAGACATTCGAAACTGTTTTGGGACTCTGAAGGCGACGTCAGTCTTTTTCCATAAATCTTCTAGCTGCTCACACGTTTTGCGAAAAATGATAAGTTTGAGCTGTCCTCAAGGCAGCGCCTTTTGGGACTATGCTAAACGCGCTGGGCCGAGAAGCACGATGCAGTGCTTTCATTTGTGAGCCTCTTTGAGCCGTTGATCGCAGCACTAGAGGAGATTAAGTTTAATGGAAATGGTGAAAGTCCAGTGCAGGCAAACAGTCTAATGTTGGCACTATTTTCACTAGCATTCCTTGTAAGCCTGCATGTGACGGAGCACGTGTTAGCACTGACTTTGTCACTGTCAAAGAAGCTGCAGACGAGGAGTATCGACATGAGCGCTGCCATTGACGACATAGAAGCGGTACAGCAGACAATTGAAAGTGACCGCAAGGACACGAATGCTTCTTTCTCAAAAATATTTGCACAAGTGCAGGCATTGGCAGAAAAACTGAATGTTGAGATAACCAGCCGTCGAGCCGGTGTCCGGAAGCAAAACCTTGGGAGCAATGCATTCGAAAGCGCGGAAGAATATTTTCACAGAACCCTGTTCATTCCGTTCATGGACCAGGTACTAGCCCAGTTAAACCAACGGTTCGAAAAGCACAAGGCACTTCTAAAGGACTTTTCATTAATTGTACCATGCGCAATACCACCAATGCAAGATGATCGGGAGAAAGGAGCAGAAAATCTCCTGACCGTTTTTGCGCATGACGTCGAAACGAGGGCTGGTTTTGGAGAACTGCGACTATGGTGGACAAGTGGGCGAACAAAGCAGCAAACCAGCGCCCCGGTACTGGAACCGATGCCCTCTCTCATTGCGACAGCAGGTTCTATGCGAATGTGTACAAGCTACTCCGGATTCTAGTCACCCTTCCAGTGACCACTGCCAGCGCAGAGAGAACGTTTTCAAGCATGAGGTTACTTAAGAACTAGTTGCGCTCCACGATGTCTGAGGAACGCATGGTTGGCCAGGCACTTCTGTACGCCCACATAAATGTCGACATCAGCGTGTCGGAAGTCATTAACCCCTTCGCTAAGCTTCCTCGCCGGGCCAACGTTGTCCTTTGATACCGAGCAGGACAAAAATCAGCGCAAACGAAAGGAAAAGACACTGCTGTTCCAGAGTTCAGGTCAATGAGCCCGTAATTCTGACTCAATATTATTGTTCACCACCTTTTAAAGCCGTGAGGATTTTGTACCTTTTAGCAGTTAACACTGTGACCTAATACAGTAGAACCCCGCTGATACGTTTTTGAAGGGACCGTAGGAAATAAACGTAAGAGACGGGAAACGTAAGAGCCGAAAAACAGGAAAAACGACAAAATATTTAGTGGCACAGAATTTTATTTCAATTCTTACGAGCAGCACGAAAATTGGCGCGCTCAGCCGCGATCTAGTCGATGGATAGAAACGCGGAGCTTAGGACGGCCTTATCCACAGAAATGTAATCAACGTATGTGATTTTTTTAACACCAACAGCTGTAGGCATGAAAGAACTAAGCACACGCAATCACGACCGGCGCGGTGAGTCCGACCGCGAATCGCACGCACGACCATGCGAGCTCCAACCAGCTCGAACTCCTCCCGTTCTCCGACAAATAACGATGATGATGAGTCTACGCCAACGCGATGGCAGAAGTGAATGCCAATCTCGAAGGCCTTGCTTTCGAAGCAATTACGTCATACACGCCATGTTTGTGCAATGCAAATCTCAGAGGCTATGCTTTTGTCAATAGTAAATGCCAATCTCGAAGGCCTTGCTTTCGCGAGCAGGTACGTCATAGACGCCATCTTTGCAATTTGAATCTCGAAGGCCATGCTTTTGTTTGCATCAATTGAAAGATTCTGTTGGTTGCGCCTCTCATGCGGCTAATATTACGGTCAAACGAGGCCAAGCTGCGTGAAAATGCACCATGGCCGCTCTCTTTGGTAGTCACTCGGTCGGCTCCGGGCGCACTTCGCGACGTATCATACGGGAACGGTCCGACAGTTACGACGTAACAGCGGGGTTCCCAATACATTGTATCCTATGGGAGCTATGCCGGGACCGGCGGAAAACGACGTAACAGCCGGGAAAACGCAGCAGTGAGGAACGTAACAGCGGGGTTCTACTGTATAAACATAAGAATACGGGCATCAGGTGGACATTACCAGCCAATCGACAGCTTCACCTTGTTCACTAAGAGGTCGGCATACGCGGCGTTGCCAAACAAATTCAACTATTGGGAAGCCGTACTAGCAGCATTGTTTGTTACTTTCATGTGTCGTTTTTGTTCTTCATTGCTTTTTGAACTAGAAGCGGCAACCTTCCTTTTATATTGAGTGCACAATAGTGGTTCACACTTTTAAAACAGTTTTGAAATAGTTTCTTTCGTTATTTCTGCGCTCTTCCTTTATAGTTCTGTCCACATGGTGCGTCCGAGACAGCAGCTTGGCCCAAGGACATATCAGTTGGGCATTATGTATAGAGATCATTGCTTAGTTCCGTTTATTGATTGCATATTTAAATGTACATTTGTGTTTCTGGTGACTTATGTTTGGCCGTATTCGACGTGTACTTTCCCATTCTTGTTTTTCCCTGGCCACATCGTTTGTGCAAAAAGATGAACATTTTGCGTAAACAATCTACATTAAAATATTTGATCTCGTCCTGGTTATTTTGTGGACTTCATTTTTTTTGTTATCAGGCGCTTCTTCTGTTCAAAACTGATGCAGTTCCGAAGTTTACGTGATATTTGCCGTACTTGTTACACACACAAAAGATATATTGAAAAGATTGAAGACAGTTATTTCTGTAAAGATTTTGCGGGCATGCCAGCATAATATTTTTACGAAAAAAACACATTTCTTACTTGTTCTTAACAGAGGGCAGCATTCAAGAAGTGATTTGCAGCATATAATGCAAATTGTGACTGGTAATACATGTTATTCATATACTTAGTCGTTCTAAAAATTCAATGAGGAGGTCGCGCTGCAACTTGAGCCCCCCCCCCCGAACAAAATTCCTGGCTATGCCACTGGCCTGTCTGTAGTGGCTGTTATGGAATGCGCCCACGTGCTGCCTTCTGCGGTCTCCCAGTTAGCGAGGCAGTTGCACCTCAATTACCGCAAAATCAAAACACCGAAACAGCTGCGCTCAGAATTCACATTTGGCAGTATCGCAATCGTCAGTGAATTTTTTATTTCTTGTTTCGTCCTTCTGTGCTTAACTCAACAAGTTCAACAGAGCAGACTGCTGGGCTAGCTGGTACTGCATAGGATGAGTTATGTTGAAGTGGAATGACATAGTGTGATGGAAGACAGGGGAACGCCACTGTGCTGTGCCCTTATGTTTCCTGCCATC
The DNA here is from genome assembly GCF_013339695.2 of Rhipicephalus sanguineus. Classification (NCBI taxonomy): domain Eukaryota; kingdom Metazoa; phylum Arthropoda; class Arachnida; order Ixodida; family Ixodidae; genus Rhipicephalus; species Rhipicephalus sanguineus. Next base: position 1,915,355 of record NC_051185.1, on the reverse strand, counting down.
TTGTGTCATTCCTTTGCACTAAAGCTCAACATGTGCACCCAATAAGGGCCCATTTGTAGCGGCATTCGATGCTCTACAACATTCCAGGAACACTCCTTGTTCGATAATAGTGGCTTCATGAGTTCGCCATTGCCTGAATTTTTACCTTGTTTAATTTTATGTCATAGGTTGTTTGTCCTTTCACTAGCTATTAGCGCCTATTATATTTAGTATTCAACAAAACAAAACAAAAATGAGTCGCCGTGATGGTGCAATGGTTACAGCACCCGGCTGCTGAAGTGCTGTACCAGTTAGATTCTGGCAGTGGTGGTCACATTTTGATGGAGCTGAAATACTAGCGGCCCATGTGCTGCACGATGTCAGTGCACGTCAAAGAGCTGCAGGTGGTCAAAATAATCCGTAACCCTCCACTACAGTGACTCTTAGAGTCTGAGGCATTTTAAGACGTTGAAATCTCTGAACCAACCAAAACAAATGACTTCACTCATGAAACATTCTTGCGGTTTTCATCTCTCTTCTATCTAACAAACAAATAAATAGTCTTGCATGAACTTAAACTCTGTTTGAGCCGTTGTGACAGCTAATTAATGAAAAAACAATAATCAAAATTGATTAATGAGCAAACCAATGAACGATATGGGGTGCTAATCAACCTCTGTAAAGTCATTTTCACCTCATGGCACACACATGTCCAGCGTATTAGTTATAGTTTGCGTGGCTAGCTTCGTCACCGAGCAAGAGATGGCACTGTGGTTGCGCGGTGGCGCCGCTTGGCAGGAAGCAAGGTTACGCTGGCACTTGATTAAGAGCGCTTTATCACTTTTGGGGTTTGGTGAGGTCGACGATGGATGGCTCTCGGGAGGTCCGTGGATGCGATAACGTGGCTCGTTCCCGCAGACCCCTCGTAATGAGTCGAACAATGGCAACACCACATTCGCGCTACATTGTGTGTGTTATGTTGTTTTCTGTGTGTTATGTTCTCTTTGTGTTGTATTGGCATTATATTGAATTATTTGTCTTATTACCAGTTATTTCTTAGATGCAGCTGACGAGCTCGCCATTGTAAAAGCAGTTAAAGTGCATCTGTGTTCGCACGACGCCGTGACTGTGTCCGTGTACTCCGAGAGCAGCACTCTTGAGACTTCACAACTATTAATCGTTAATAGATTAGAAATATTAAAAGACCATTCCTAGCCTCTTAATGAGGACGCCATGTCACTAATGGTTACTACAGTGATTCAGTCAATAGGAATGAGACAGACGCAGACTCTCGAAAAGGAAAACATAATATCAGAACTGCCAGGTACTGTATCCTTTCATCTGAGCAGTGGTGCTGGAAATTTGTGAGGTGGATGTCTTTTTGCAGGTTTCAGTGGGCACTAAGGGCCATGTGGGAAATGTGCTACCGCTGTTCCGTTCGTCACAGAACCTCGGGAAAGCGTGGTAGGGTCCTCGGTCCAGGTTATTGCGTCGGCCAAAAGCATACACACGTTCAAGTTCATTCCTGCGCCGTTTGGCCTCAAGGTGCAAGGAAAGAAAGACTAGCCCTCATTGTCTATTGCGCTGCTTCTTCCTAAAGCACCAGCACCATAAAGGGAACAGTGTTTGCACAGAATCACTCTTTTTCGCTTTGTGAGGGCGCATGTCGCTTGTCCTGGCGAAAAAGTCACGAAGCATTGTTGGAAAGAAGTGTTAATTTTAAGGGCTCGTTTTCTTTGTTATATAGAATATTAATGAGCACTAACACACAATAATGCCAAGGAATGTATAGGGGATGTTTTTAGTAGTAAATGTAAGGTAAATGTGAAGAAAGAAAAGTGGACGAAAAGATAGCTTGCCGCAGGCAGGGACCGAACCTGCGACCTTCGAATAACGCGTCCGGTGCTCTACCAACTGAGCTACCGCGGTGGCCATCCCCCCCGTCCACTTTATAGGGTATATATAAATATGTGTACATTTAAACGTGGGAGCATCAGTCAGCGCCGTCACTAGCCATGACGGCGAGTGTGGAACACTCTTTTTTCTGCCTGTTGGTGTCACGTAGCACGTGAACTTATTACGAGCTGGCAGCCATAGGTCGGCAAACTCACTCATGAGTCGACTCACTCAGACTCACTCAGACTCATATCGAGACGTGAGTCCGGGTGAGTAAAGTTTTTGTGAGTCTGAGTCCGAGTGAGTCCGGTTGAGGAAAATTTTGCTGAGTCTGAGTCCGAGTGAGTCCTAAGGGCAAAATATATTGCATGAGTGAGCCTGAGTGAGCTCCACATTTCTTGCCGACCTATGGTTCTATCTACTCAAATTCAGCATAACTATCAGCCTTATGTCGGCTCACATTTATACTCACGTGTAGTCCCGCATACGTCAACGCGCTACCGTTCATACGTCAGCTCATTATTTATTGATCAGAGGCGTGAGATGAGGAGGGAGAGGGGGAGGAGGTGCCTTGACCCCCCCCCCCCCCCGCAAACTTCTTCATGGGAAGTTACTGATAAAAATATCTCGTGTGAGTCATCTCTTTCAATAAAACGGTCCTTATTGAACTACAAAGTCAGATAACTCGTATTTGAAGGTACGAGATCAAAAGATGCTAAGTAGCGCACCGATTATGCGAGATATTGGCGTTAAAGAGCATTGACATTATGGTAGAAAAAGGCTAATTATAGGCTAGCGGACTCATGAGTCGACTCACTCAGACTCACTCAGACTCAGATCGAGCCGTGAGTCTGAGTCTGAGTGAGTTCGAGTGAATTATATTTTGGTGAGTCTGAGTCCGAGTGAGTCCGGTTGAGAAAAATTATAGTGAGTCTGAGTACGACTGAGTCCGGATGAGGAAAAGTTTGGTGAGTCTGAGTCCGAGTGAGCTCTAAGGGTAAGATATGTTTAGTGAGTGAGTCTGAGTGAGCTCCACATTTTTTGCCGACCTATGCTGGCAGCTGACCAATAATCCCTCGCATACTACCTGAAAGCATAAAGTCTGCCAGAACGAGACCATCGCTATGAATGAAGGAAAGAAGTCTTAATTTTAAGGGCTCGTTTTCTTTGTTATATAGAATATTAATGAGCACTAACAGACAATAATGCCAAGGAATGTATAGGGGATGTTTTTAGTAGTAAATGTAAGGTAAATGTGAAGAAAGAAAAGTGGACGAAAAGATAGCTTGCCGCGGGCAGGGACCGAACCTGCGACCTTCAAATAACGCGTCCGATGCTCTACCAACTGAGCTACCGCGGCGGCCATCGCCCCGTCCACTTTATAGGGTGTGTATATATATATATATATATATATATATATATATGTATATATATATATATATATATATATATATGTACATTTAAACGTGGGAGCATCAGTCAGCGCCGTCAGTGTGGAACACTCTTTTTTCTGCCTGTTTCGCCAACAGGCAGAAAAATGAGTGTTCAACTCCCAGAAAACAAAAGCCAAGGCCGTGTTCCTGAAGGCACCCTCTCGCGTGCGCTTGTTCAAGGAGAGGTTGCCGTCCAGACCCATCGTCACACGTTGGCAAACATGGCTAGAAGCTGTTGAGTGTTACAACTCCTACTTTTCGGACATCAGGGCCGGAATTAACGGCTTTTCAGGTGACGAGAGTGCTATAATCAGGAAGGCTCAAGCTGACTTCTCTGAGGATAGCCTGCAAGGAGATGTCGCCTACTTGTGCGTCAACATCACATTCCTCGCAAACACTATCAGGAAACTTGAACGTTCTGGAGAAACTCTAATTGCGAACATTGCGTGAATTCTCCATGTACAGCCAAGAATTGATGCCATTCCTGAAGGACCACTAGCCGAAAAGGCGCGTGCGAAGTTGCAATCAGTCTTGGACAAGAACGAGAGATTTTACGTCCTTAAAGATGTTTCAGGAGTCCTTGCTCGTGAGAACTCTAGAATCCCAGTGTCGGTTAAGCTGTCGAATGTTCCCGAGTACAACTACGCTCCAATAACATCTGTCGACGTCGAGGCTTCCTTCTCACCGTATGAGCTTATTCTCAGTGACAGGAGGTACAATTTTGAATATGGAGAGTGTGGTAGTTTGCTGTTGTTTCCACAATATTCACAGTCATTGTTAGACTACATTCTGTGTGCTCTCCAAACAGATTCCTTCAAACATGTGCACTTCAAATGGGTGGAAGTCAGGGCCGTACCCAGGAATTTTTTTCGGGGGGTGTTTGTGTGTTGAACGGCTAACTTTGGCAACTAATGGTCCCTGTGAAGGTGTGAAAGTATGTTAGTGCCACCCGAAAAATTAAAGCATGAAAAAATTTCGGGGGGTGTCAGAACCCCCTCAACCCCACCTTAGTTACGGCCCTGGCAGAAGTGTATTTGGCAGTGTTGGGGCACCCTTGCCTGTACAATTCGGATAATGTCATTATGCATGAGAAAATTGCCAGAGTTGCACCTGACAGTCCTCATGTAAGAACATGTTAATTTCTTATTAAATCGTTGGCTCTCTTGCATTTATTATGTCTGTTCTTGTTGTCTTAATTTAGTTGCGTCAGTCAGACATAGAGTAGCACTTTTAAATCAGTATTCCCAGCTGTCGAGCATTCTTTTTCATGTCTGTTTCACTATATGCGATGCTCAAGTAAGCGACAGTGGCCATTGGACATGAATGAGCGGTGTGCTTCTTGAAAGTCAATTTATCTTCATTAGTCCAGCAGCCTTATGGGAGAATTGCAAAGCTATTGTCACGGGTATGCAAAGGTGACTCAGGCACGGGCGCTGAAATGACACCTAATGGAGGAAGACGACAACGTTGTTGTTGTGGGTTTGAGTCTGAGGCTGCCCTGTTGTCCTACGATCCTGTCCGCTCTGTGCAGCATTAACTCGATCAGTATTAACTGAATAAATCATCCCCGTAACATCTTTTTGGTGGAGGTTGCGGGTCTTCCAACAACCGGCTCTGGATCTCCGCAGCGGCTGCCACCTTAGCCCAGCCACGATGCCTGAAGACGGCGCGCAGTCCTCGCAGTCCGCGCCAGCTCCATCCCCTGTCATCCCTTCCCATCTTCTCGACCCTGGCACATTTTGCGGCACCGACAGCACTAACGTCGAAGAATGGCTCGTATTATACGAGCGCGTCAGCAAGCACTACAGGTGGGATCCGACGCTTATGCTGGCAAATATTATTTTCTACCTAAGGGGTACAGCACATGCATGGTATGAGACGCATGAGGAAGACCTAACGAGCTGGGACATGTGCAAGCAGAAGCTTCGCGACTTGTTCGGTCGGTCAGTTGCCCGTCAGATGGCTGCCAGGCATGAACTCGCGTCGCGAGTTCAATCGTCCACGGAGTCGTGCGTCGCATACATCCAAGACGTGCTAGCCCTCTGCCGTAAGACTGACAAAGACATGACAAAGGTGGACAAGGTCAGCAATGTGCTGAAGGGCATCGCTGACGACGCCTTTAACATCCTAATGTGTAAGAACTGCACCACCGTCGACTCCATCATCTCTGAATGTCGGCGGTTCGAACAGGCTAAAAGCAGGCGGATTACCCACCGCTTCAACCAATTTCTGAACACCGCTGCGACTTCCTCGTGTGAAGATCCTGCGACGCCACGTCCACTCGCAGCTTCTACCAACATCGCACGGATTGTTAACCAGGAGTTGGAAGCCATGGCCCCCGCTACCTATCAGTCCCCTGCGCAAGAGAACTTGGCAACAATCTCGCTTATTCAAGCTGTAGTGCGCCAAGAGTTTGCCAACATGGGCGTCCAAACCAAGAGCCACACGCCTCAGCCTATCTACACTCCCACCCATAACGCTGACCACCACGGCGCTCCACTTGCTACTGCTGCTACTACTTCCGGTCCTCGGTTCACCCCACGCTACCGCAATCCATCTGAGTGGCGCACACCAGACGATAGACCGATCTGCTTTTCTTGCTCTCGTGTTGGGCACATTTCCCGCCATTGCCGAAACAAGTGGTATTCTCGACCCAGTTTTTCAAATGACCGCCGCCAGGATTGTAGACAGTATTCTCAGCCCACTTTTCCGGATGACCACTTTCAGGACCCTTCACCTCGCCGTTCCTCTCCACGCCCTGCACCATCCTACGCAGACGTCGTCGCCCACAGAAATTGGTCGAGCCGCTCGCCGTCGCCTCAGGATCGCCAGTCACGCTCCCCTCAGCGCCGTCGCCGGCTTATTCTGGACACCCCCCGGGAAACTGATGAGTGCAGCTCCTGGAGGTGGCGCTGCATTGACGACTCAAACCGAAAACCCTCTACCGACCGCAAATTCAAGACGTAATTTACTTCGTGTGCTCATTGATGGCCTGGCCGTTACTGCTGTAATCGACACTGGTGCCCACTTATCCGTTATGAGTTCTACGCTTCGCTCCCGGCTAAAGAAAGTTCTTACACCTGCTATGTTCCCTATAGTGCGAGTGGCCAACGGAGGCCGAACATCAGTTCTGGGAATGTGCACTGCCCGCGTTACTGTTGCCGGTCACCACAGTTCAGTGCTCTTCGCAGTTCTCGACTCTTGCCCGCACGATGTCATTCTTAGCATTGATTTCCTGACCGCTCACTCTGCCCTCATCGATTGTTCTACCGGCATTTTACGGCTTGAGTTGCCCTTGTGCTCTGATGTCCCCTCTACAAGTCGCACTCGGCTACCGCCCCAGGCTGCTATGTACGTCCCTATGTCGCCGTTACCGTCAGTTACTGATGGAGACTATCTGGTAGCTCCCCTCATTGATTTGACCCTTACCCACAGCATCGCAATTCCACATACGATAGTAGTTGTTGCCAACAACAGGACGCTTCTTGTTGTTCTCAACTTCTCCACGTCAACCCAGGTTCTTCCTCAAGGGATCACCTTAGCCGACCTTTCAACTCTGGAGGAATGTACGATTTCATCTTTCACCCCTGACTCCAAGACCGTAGCCAAACCTGTCATAGCTCCGCAAAATAAGGCATTCCTGGACAAAATGATATCCGACGACCTGTTACCTTCCCAAGTTGAAGCACTCCGTGGTGTTTTGTTTTCTTACCTGGATATTTTTGACATCGACGACTGTCCCCTGGGGCGCACAAGCGTCGTAGCCCACCGTATCGACACCGGTGACGCCGGTCCACTTCACAAACGCCCTTACCGTGTGTCTCACGCTGAGCGCCAAGTTATACAGAAGGAGGTCGAGAAAATGCTCAGCAAAGACGTCATCGAGCCTTCCTCTAGTCCTTGGGCATCACCTGTCGTCTTAGTTAAAGAGAAGGACAACAGCTGGCGCTTTTGCGTCGACTATCGCCATCTCAATCGGATCACCAAGAAGGACGTCTATCCTCTACCTCGAATCGATGATGCGCTCGACTGCCTCCATGGTGCCAAGTATTTCTCATCGCTTGATGTTCGATCTGGATACTGGCAAATTTCCGTCGATGACCGCGACTGTGAGAAGACGGCATTCATCACACCCGATGGACTTTACCAATTTAAGGTCATGCCTTTTGGGTTGTGCAATGCTCCTGCCACTTTTGAACGCATGATGGACTCTCTCCTACGCGGTTTCAAATGGTCGACCTGTCTTTGTTATCTGGACGACATCATCGTTTTCTTGCCCACCTTTGAAAGCCACCTTCCTCGTCTCTCGGCCATTCTTGGCGTTTTTCGCTCTGCTGGCCTTCAGCTCAATTCGTCGAAGTGCACGTTTGGACGCCGGCAGATTAAACTACTTGGCCACCTTGTAGGCACTACTGGTGTCCAACCCGATCCTGACAAAGTCCGCGCTGTCCGCGAATTCCCGGTTCCGCGTTCCGCGCGAGAAGTTCGCAGCTTTCTTGGGCTCTGCTCATACTTCTGCCGCTTTGTCATCAACTTCGCGGACATTGCTCGGCCCCTCATGGACCTCTTCAAAAAGAACGTGGCTTTTTCCTGGGGTGAGGACCAAGAACAGTCCTTTGCGTCGCTGATTACCGCCCTTACATCACCACCTGTGTTGGCTCATTTTGACCCAGCCGCTCGAACAGAGCTTCGCACCGATGCAAGTGGCCATGGCATTGGTGCTATACTCGCTCAGATACAGAATGGCACAAACCGTGTAATAGCCTACGCTAGCCGCCTTCTGTCGCAGTCGGAAAAAAATTATTCCATTACTGAGCGAGAATGTCTAGCTCTCGTCTGGGCGGTCGCGAAATTCCGTCCGTACTTATACGGACGCCCATTCGCAGTCATCACAGACTATCATGCGCTCTGCTGGCTGTCAACACTTATGGACCCTACAGGAGGACTTGGCCGTTGGGCATTGCGACTACAGGAGTACACGTTCTCGGTAGTGTACAAATCTGGCAAGCTCCATAGCGATGCCAACTGCTTATCCCGACACCCTGTTGATCCACCCAACTCCATCAATTTGGGGGCCGATGCCTGCGTCTTTGCCATCACTGACTTTCTACACGTGGCGGATGAACAACGTCGAGATCCATCGTTGCTCTCCATCATTGACCGCCTTCAATCCGGCAATACCGACCCTTCACTGAGCATGTTCTTGCTTCAAGACAACGTTTTGTACCGCCGCAACCTGCGTCCCGCCGGCGCGGAACTTTTACTCGTCGTCCCAAGCCATCTGCGCAAGGATGTCCTGCAACAGTTTCACGATGCCCTAACTTCCGGACATTTAGGCGTCTCCAGAACCTACGACCGTGTTCGACGACGGGTATTCTAGAAGGGTCTTTATCACTCCGTTCGCCGCTACGTTGCAGCTTGCAACCTGTGCCAGCGCCGAAAGAAACCTACGGCTCCCCCTGCCGGTCGGCTCCCTGCTTCCGTCTGACCCACCTTCCACCACTTCGTACGCTCAAGATGCCATCACCCGTGCTCTCATGGCACGTACAGTAGCCCGCGCTCGGTTCTCGTCGTCCCAGACTGCACAGAAGTCCCTCTATGATAGCCGACATAGGGATGCCGATTTCCCTCCGGGCTCTCTCGTTCTACTCTGGCTCCCATCCCGTCGTGTTGGCCTGTGCGAGAAGCTTCTGCCACGATACGTCGGGCCCTACCGAGTCTTGCGCCAGGTGACACCTGTCACCTATGAGATTTCCCCGACCACAAACTCATCGACTGCTACACCCAGAACTGACATCGTGCACGTTTCTCGCCTGAAGCCCTACAACGGTGACACGCCCTTCTAACCATAACAGGCACCGGGACGATGCTTTGCCGGCCGGGGTAATGTCACGGGTATGCAAAGGTGACTCAGGCACGGGCGCTGAAATGACACCTAATGGAGGAAGACGACAATGTTGTTGTTGTGGGTTTGAGTCTGAGGCTGCCCTGTTGTCCTACGATCCTGTCCGCTCTGTGCAGCATTAACTCGATCAGTATTAACTGAATAAATCATCCCCGTAACACTATGTTCAACTGTTGGTGCCTTTGTGCCATCACAAACAATAAAATTTATTTTCCTGTCGTAGATACAGGTCGTGCACGACTTCACTGGAAATTATTTGCATATATGTAAAAATTGACTGTGCCTATATGGACGACGTTGAAGGCCTAAAGCATTGTTTTGCCTGCCTATTTTTCATGCATAAAACACGCTTTTTTTAATGCCTAAAAACCCCACCAGGCGCCATATCGGATGGCAGTACAGCAAGCAACTTTATTGGTGCAGATGACATAGCAATTTCTGACTGCACCGATGCCAAGATCATGGCTGACATTGGCAGTGCCGTGGAAGTAGACCTAAGTAGGGATGCCGCTGCTGAAGAACCTTCTACTGAGCTCCATAGCTTCTACCGGCGTTCAGCACCATTCACCACTTTTGTGGTGCAATGGAACATACTGTATTTGCTTATTGAGGTGAAAGCCTTAAAGGACCCCTGACGGCGAAAGTTTTGTTTGAGACTTTTTTACTGTAATCTGTAGCTTTGTGTCTGGTAAACCCAGTATTGAATTGTAAATGCTCCAACACATCATATAATTAATGCTAGCGTCGTCAATTGACGTCAGTTTGAAACGCCCGCCTAAATACCATAAGAAACTAGCGCCCCACAATGGGTAGAGCCCAAGATGACGTGCGCTCAAGCTTTGGTGTCGTTGAAAGCGCATTTTTCAAATTGGGGCCCTGTGCGCGTTAAAAAAAAATGAAACGATGCATTTCTGGCTGAAGCCGCCACAACTACATTGAGAGCAGCCTGACAACACAGCGAGAGGGTTCACGAACAATAGTCCTCGCCGGGTGGCAGTCGTGGTATTATGCGCACCCTGCGAATCTTCTCTGACATCGACGACACTCGCTTTACTCGTGGAATGTCACACGGGGCCTCGGTCTACGTCATACCAGTGGCGATGTCGCGAGGTGCTGCTAACTCAGATGAGCACTCACGCTTATTTTAAAACCAATTAAAATATCTTAAAGCTAACGTCCGGCACTAATAATGGTCACAAGTGCCCCCAGGGGGTATACAGGACATTCAAACAACGCAAACATCTTGAGGTTTCAATTTTGGTGTCGGGGGTGAACTGCCCATGGAGTGAAACACGGCAGGTGAATGAAGTGGTCCAAAAAGCCGTACATCGTGTGACGGCTAATGATCATGTCGTCGCGTGGAATTGTTGCTTGGTGAAACATGTGCCAACTTCGGAGGTTGTGCAACACCACGTATGATGCAAAAAGCTTCAGGTTGGGATGAACATTTCCATCAACGAAGAACGTCAAGGTAATTCTATGCTCGTCATGTCTCGCAACAAGTCTAGTCCCTAGTTTTATATCACTTTTTTCAAGCAATCATCGAATGACCTCACAAATGGACTGCCGCCAAAATTTCTAGAGGTGGAGTTACAGGGATTTGTTGCGTGCTTTAAGAGCTTCCTCTCTGCTTTCTTACCTGCTGGAAACCACACGGGGGGACGAAAAGGGGTTAGTGCGCGTCATGACCTTGAACGCTTTCTTTCCTTTTTCAGTGCATGGCTTACCTTCAGTGTGATCACGATTGTGCGTGCGCAGGCACATCGCGGCAACTATGCAGCTGACGGTGCTCAAATCAGCCAATGGGGGCCATGCACTTTATGTTTACCACACGGCCATTTCGGATTATAGCATCACTTGTCGAGAGAAGAGTGAGTGATTTCTAGCTAACTTTGAGGCAAATTCCAGGCCGCATGCTGTGCTATAATGTTTGGCTCACGTGTTCCCAGGAGCCTTGACTACCAATCGGCACTGTTTTCTAACCAGGCTCAAAACGTGTTGCAGGACCCTTTAATGCATTGCCAAATGTACGGCAGTCTTTCACCTTCACGTGTTACAGAGTGTTCGTGCTGCCGAATTTTTGTAAAGCTTCATTGATATTGAGGATGGCTTGATGAACATGACGACGCACTAAAAGGAAGACAAGCTTACAGACTTTGTTCGTGCAAAATAAAGTGCGGCAATTTGCAGAAGGGTTGTCATGTTGTTCTTTTGCATATTCTGGGGAAATTGGCAAGTTAGTGCTTGTTGCAATATCAAGAAACCATTTCAAGATCTGCATTGCATTAAGATAAGCCTTAATATGCGTGTTTTGTATTTCAAACCAGTATATCTGGGATTGACTGTATGTCACATGTGATTCTGTACAGCATAAAAAAAAGCGCCTCATATTCTGCAAACAATATATTCTTGATGTTAGGTATTCATGCATTTCAAGATTGACTTTTTCACAGTGGTGGCAATCTTGGCTATAGGCAACAGTTGAACTAGACTCGTTGAATTGTATACAAGTTGGTATTGCTATCAGTGTGATAAAACGCCAGAATGAATTTCAGTAAAGAGGAGAAGAAAAACGGAAAGACAGGGATCAGACCGGCTGGCTACCCTGTGCTGGGGAAAGGGGAAGGGGGAGTGAAAGGTAATAGAAAAGAGATGTTACAAAAAGAAGAAAAAAAAAGAACAAAAATACGATAAACGACACTGCTTAAAGTCCGTCTATGAGACTAGTTGTGCGCAAAAAGCGCAACAATGCTTTCAAAGCTTTCCGTGCCGAGGATGGTTTCGGCCAGTGTCCTAAGATGTGCAATTTTGGGCTAGTTGGTACCTAACTCAGTAAGGGTTAAACTATGGAAGAAAGAGAAAAGACAGAAAGAGTACTCTTTTTCCTCCGTAGTTTAACTCTTGCACTTTACAACACCAGAATGTATTGTCACGGGGTCGTGATGTTGACAAAGGCAGCAGTCGGCGTGTCCAAGATTAAACGCTTTATTTGGCCGAGCTTGTGGCCGGGAAACGGAAACTCAAACTGCAGCAAGCAATGCACGCTGTACACTGATAGCGGCGAACAGAGCATCAGCCGTCGGTAATCTGATCTGTGGCTAGGCACACCAGCATTTATACATGTGGCATCGAAAATTCGAGTCTTATCGCTGGTGGCTGTGCTAGTTCCAGAACAAACTCAACTGTTCGCATTTGCGTGCTTAAGCCTATCAGAAGATTCTAAAATAGTCTGGAAGCTTCCCAGACATTCGTGCGTGGTTTGCGAAAGGCAGTGGCTATACGTGTAACGAATCGGTTACGTGGAAATACAAAAAAAGAGTGCACGTGGCAGTATACTGCGCATTCGAGCCATTTTTCGGTGGCGTCTTATAATATGGTTGGATTGGTCCATGTATTCTGTTTTTATCCTTTTTACTGGATCTCTGGGGATCCGAATGAGCACTACAATAAAAAACGACATTTGTTCTCTTCATTCCTGGAGGGGCTGTGAGCATTTACACTCCACAATCCGTGTACACACCATGACACAATGTGCTCTGTCAGTCTGCTGGTGGCTTGAGATATTTTTTTTTTGCTTACAGCGGGTTCCACTTTGCTTGGTTCCTGGTGTCCCAGCCTTTCGTGAATATCCAAGGTGAGTGAAGTGTTTGATTTGTTGGCTGCGAATCATCTCAAACATGGCTGCATGCACTTCCCTCTGAAAAATTCTAGCAAATCTCACACGTTGTGGGAATCAATTTCTTGCGATGTGCACAGCCAGTAGCAGCCTATGCTGGAATTTTATCTTTGAGGCAAGCGTTGTGAGATACCTTCACCTACTATATGCAGCCAGGCTTTTATGCGTGTGTGTTTGTCATGCTGCATTTTTGTCTTTCAGGCAGGTTTTTGAGCGCCTCGATGATGAGCTGCACAACGTTAACAATTGGGACACCCTTTTCCTTCCAGGAGTAAGTATTCTGCATGTAAACATGCATGAGGTGGTGGTACATAAAGTGGCGTAAGAGCTGGCAAAATGCTAACATTGGTACAAGGGGGGACGCGGCTTTCGTATCGCGCAAAACGGCAAAAAAATCGATTTTTTGAAAATCACATTTTCAGTTTCTGTAGCCCTTTTTCTATCTGATTCCAAAATATCTTCACCGAAAACCACCTAGAAGTGCTTTAAAAAATTAGTTGCGCGGACTGAGGTGTCGGAAATTATTGTGGAGATCGCAAAAAAACAGTGCTTTTCAAAAAATTCTTGCTCCGCAACGGTACAACCGGGCGCCGCCATTTTGAGCTCGCCGTAAAGAGCATTTCTTCGTTTTCAAATTCCCCGCCTCAGCTGGCTCCTCGCTTTAAAAACAAGCGCACAAAAAGCACATCTCTGAAGGTCGTTTCGAGGCCTCCGATTGGCCGCGTCCGCCATGTTGCTCCAGCAAGCCTCGTCATTGGTCCGATGCTCGCTCCGAGAGGACAGCCGTCTGCTGCTTACGCGTCGCCATGTTACCTGATGTTACGACTGTCGAAAATCGCGCTACTTAGTGACGCGTTCACTCGTTCTGTATGCACGGGTCGACGATAATTTAGAATATGATTACCCTGTAGTTTGACAGCTGCAAGCGGAAGCGCCGTCATCAGTGTACGAGAGACGGTAGCGTGCCGCGCTCGTCGCGAAACATCGCAGATGCGCGTCTCGGGTAGTTCAGCTTGTCAGCACTTCGTCCTCCGTGACGAAGAACTTCGCGGGACTACTCTTTGTACTCGCGATCGAACATGACGTGCTTTGAAACATCGGGCACCGCGGCCACGCACACCGCGACCGAGCTTACTGCTCGGAGTCGTGGCTAGGCCTAACTCCGCTTACGGCGCTGGTTTACGAGACGAATCCGAACTTTGCGGGCACGGACATCGCACTAGCGGACAAGCCGCACTGTGCTTCGTCGCAAGCAACAAATCGCATCGTCCGCTGGCTACTCGAAAGTGCGGACGGGCACTTTACGCATCGGCAGCGGACTCCCGGTCAAGCTCGTCGCGCATTGACCGCTCCGAGCAGCGGCTAGCAATTTCGCGCGTCGGCGCCGCAAAATGAGAGACCAAGTACGTTATGCGCCGATTTTTCGTCGCCGCGGCTGAGCACTGCGTATTGTCGCCGAATGCCGCCAGCCAGCATATCGTGCGCCGACTTCCCGGACCCCGCGGCCGAGTACATCGGCTTGAAAGAAAGCGCTGGTGACGCAATGTAGGCACGCTTGGATTCGTGCTTGGTATCGCCGCTAGCTCTGATGAATCTTCTAAAATAACGAATGCCTCGCAAATTACCGTTTCCGCGACCGAGTGGATGATGAAACGCATCACAGGCGAGGTTTGCAAATGAGCGTGGCGTGTGTGAAGCAGGGAGTTGAATTTATATCTGACCAACTCGCGTTATTGAATAAACTGCTCAGATATTTGATCCCAGAAATGTTTGCAATAACTGTGTCAATTTTCATCAAAACCTACGAAGGAATAAGAAAGTTGGCACTGAATGCCACGTCCCCCACCTTAATTTTATTTATAAGGCCACTGGAAAGAATGATTTCCGGTACGCATTCATTGTTTGTGATGGAGACAGTGATACTTTCCTCACTCTTTCTGAAGAAAGAACGTACAGATTTATTCCACTGGCTAAAGAAGACTGTATAAATCATGTCAAAGAGAGGATGGGTACAGCTCTCCAACACATGTGTCAAGAAGCAAGAAGGATCGACTAGGAGGATGGGGCAGCCTGACTCAAGACCTGATTAAAAGACTGACTGGTTGTTATGGCATGGCTATCCGTGACAACATTGGCCTGACGCAGGACTTGACCAAAAGGCTCACCAGCTATTATGGCCTAGCACTGCGAAGCACCACGGACATCAAAGACATGAAGAAAGCAGTGATGGCCACCTTTCATAATGTTTCATCGACAGATGCAGAACCTTATCACGAGCTCTGTCCTTCCGGTGCCCGCAGCTGGTGCAGGCACCGTGCAGCAGAGGCAGAGGGGAAGCCACAACCTCCACACACGTATAACCTGCCCAACAAAGTTGTTGAAGCATTGCGGCCAGTGTACCAACGCCTGTCTGACCCTCAACTGCAGGCTCGTTGCAGTGGCAACAAGACACAAAATGCCGCTGAAAGCCTTCACTCGGTGATTTGGTCACTATTTTCTAAGCAGCAGCATGCCTCCCACTTCACTGTGGAAGTAGCAGTCCATGTGGCAGTTGCGAGGTACAATGCAGGCAACTTTCAAGCTTACACCAAGATTTGTGCTGCAATGGGTGTGCAACCTGGGGCCCTTACCCTCCACAGGGCTGCTAAAAAGACGCTCAGCGAGCAAGGAAGTCATTGCACATGCGTAAAGTGAAGGGGCAGAGACGCAAAAGGTTGCCTCTACACAAGGACACCAAGGACTACAGTGCTGGTGCGTTCTAACAAATGCAAACAACTTCGAAAACTTTGATAGGCTTTTTCTCACAAATGTGTTTTGGACATTGTGCATTGCTCGTGGAAAGAGTAGCACGGGAATGACTGGACCGATTTTGATTCTGTTTCTTTTTCCTGAATCCCTGAACACTGCTTGTGGGTATGACATTCTTCAATTTCTTGTTTATGGCCCAGTTTTTTTTCTAGATGATGATTTGTCCGTGACACTGTTTCTGACAATGTGTGTCAGCAGCCATGATGATCTCTAAAAAAAACATAGAATTTACTAAACAATTCTGAGAGTGTCATACCTTGTAGTCTTCTTTTGAGTAAAGATCAACACCATTTGCAGCTTCCTGGCATGTTTTGTTACAGCGCTAGGCTTTCCACGAGCAGACCATATAATTGGACCATGTAGCATGATGTAACTTGAGAACTACTGAAGGTATCATGATGAAACTGTATATTTCCCTATACGAGACACTTATTAGTATGCATGCCAAATTTCATTACTCTAGGTCAACAAACAAAAAAGTTTTTTTTCAATGCCACCTCCCCCCTTAAGAGAGGAAAGGTAAAAGGTTTGAAGAATTATAAACCTGTCAGTAGTATGCAAAGTATTCGTGAAGGTAATTCCACACTGGTTTAGAGAAACACTAGGCATTAATCGAGCTAAGGAACAAGATGGCTTCAGGGAAGGAAACTCTGCAATGGATCACAGCAATGTGATAAATCAGGTTATTGAGCAATCTGCTCAGCACAAGAAACACCTTTTTGTGACTTTCACACACTATAAAAATGTATCCAACTCAGCAGAAATGCCAGCAGTTTTGGAGGTGTACTGTGTCACCGAGGACTACTCGGGGGAAGATGAAAGCTTGGGATGAAAAAGTCATAGTTTCGCCGCAAGGGCGAAGCAATGATGCGATAGCAAGAAATCGAAATGTCACACGAAGAACCAGAAGCAGCTCGATACTTGCAGCGTGCCGCTGAAGCACAAAGAAGGACGCCCTAAATGAACGCACAGGCGTGCACAGGGCAAGCGTGAACTGTCACAGTTGTTACGCCTATGTGCTTGAGCAACACGCTGCAAGTGTCGACAATGGAGAATCAGATGCTTGCTTGCTTGAACCTTAATTCTTGGCTCTTACCCACTACGGGGGATTGGCCGTGAAAGCGGCGGTTAATATAAGTGGGGAAATTTAGAATTTAGACGCTCTTAGATATTTCTTCTTCTTTTAAACGGCGGCGCGTGGAGTGACCCTCTGCATCTCCTACCACAGGGGGCGTCTGATGCAAGGTGTGCCCAATGTTCTTTGTCTTTTTTTTTCGCATCCCGTGCGCGTCTCAAGGGCAGTATTCGAAATGAAAGAAAATTGGGAGCGCTGCGTCTGCAAGTGTCGACAATGGAGAATCAGATGCTCTTAGATATTTCTTTTTCTTTTAAACTGTGGCGCGTGGAGTTAGCCCCTGCGTCTCCAGCCACACGGGGGCGTCTGATGGAAGGTGTTCCCGGAATTCTTTTTTTTTTTCCTTCCACATCACGAGTGGGTACAGAAAAGGGCCACTTGTCATGCGCGACTCAAGGGCAGTTTTCAAATTGAAAGAAAATTAGGAGCGTTGTGTCATAGAAAACACGCTCACGCTCCTCCGAGATTTGTTTACCACCAGCGGTACATGGCGTATATAAATAGCTCGCCGTTATTTCGCCAGCGCATACATGGCGTGTGGCTGAGTTGTCTAACGCAGCGCGCTGTGGAGCGAGGGGTTGCTGGTTCGAATCCGTGGTCGGGTACTTCAGAATTTTTAGGGGCGTAGCTCCTCTTAGTCTAACCTTGTCACGTCTCCGTTTTCCGGCGTAAACGGATCTCCCGTATGATGCAATAGATGGCGCTGTCTCATAGAAGTACATACAAACTGTAGTTCAGGGACGATATTCTAGATGGCGCTGTACACAATCTGTGTCGTCATCACCGTTTCTCGTCTCATTTCCTAGATGGCGTTGGCCCAATAGAATTGTGTGCAATATGGCGCTTGTGTGAATTGACACTAGATGGCGCTGAAAGTGCCGCTGCTCTCCGATTGGCTGCTGCGCGGGGAGCGAGCGCCTCTGTCATTCTCCTGGATCGTTGCCGTGCGTGTCGGATCGTTGGTGGAGCATGGGCGATGCGCAGCGGCGGGCGCTCGCTTGGCGGCAGCCAGGCGGATACCGTGACGGTGAGCGCCAAGGACGCCGCTGCGAAACGGGCTCAACGAGAAGCGAATCCCGAGACCATGATTGCTTCAGGAGCTGCGCCCAAGCTCTTCATCATTCACCCGTGGATATGCTGTAATTTTTTTCTTCTGCTTTATTCTTCTTTGTGCCTTTTTTATATACATACATACCTATACATATCCGGGACATGACAGTGTTAACAGACTGCGATGGCAAAAATCAGCTGAGAGTGTCCATATAATTGCTATTGCAATAAAATTGGTAAATAGGGGCTGCGCTGGAGCAGACAAGTAGACTTGTCCTCTTCAAGGCTGTAGCTTCAGTTGCGGCCTTGAAGTCCACTTGTCGAAATGTCGGTTCCAGGACACGAGAGTCAAAGTTTTGTGACATGCACTCGTCTCTAAGCAAACAAAAACGTTAAAGGGGCCCTGCAACACTTTTTCAGCATCGTCAGAAAACACTGCCAATCGGTAGTCGAGGCTTCGCAGAACACGCGAGCCAAACATCATAGCGCAGCATGTGGCCTGGAATTTACAATGAATTCTCAAAGTCAGCTAGAAATCGTTCCTTCTTCTTTCTACAAATGATGCCATATGCCCAAATGCACGGCCATGGGCTAATTTCAGCATGAGCTACATAGCTACCGTGGGAGGCCGCCACGTGCCTAGGTGTACGTTCACGATCATACTGAAAGTAAGCTGTGTGTTCGAAGGAAAGAAATAAAGGAAAAGTGCTCAAGGTCATGACGTGCGCGTGAGATATCTTCTTTCCCCTGTGTCATGAATGCAGAGTCACCTTATTTGCTTGTTTAAACGCGAGGCCACTTTGTTGTACACAGTGAAACGCAGAGTCAGCTTATTTGTTTGTTTAATAGCGAGGCCACTATGTTGTACGCAGTGAAACGCAGAGTCAGCTTATTTGTTTGTTTAATAGCGAGGCCACTCTGTTGTACACAGTGAAATGCAGAGTCAGCTTATTTGTTTGTTTAATAGCGAGGCCACTCTGTTGTACACAGTGAAACGCAGAGTCAGCTTATTTGTTTGTTTAATAGCGAGGCCACTCTGTTGTACACAGTGAAACGCAGAGTCAGCTTATTTGTTTGTTTAATAACGAGGCCACTATGTTGTACGCAGTGAAACGCAGAGTCAGCTTATTTGTTTGTTTAATAACGAGGCCACTATGTTGTACGCAGTGAAACGCAGAGTCAGCTTATTTGTTTGTTTCACAGCGAGGCCACTATGTTGTACACAGTGAAACGCAGAGTCAGCTTATTTGTTTGTTTAATAGCGAGGCCACTATGTTGTACGCAGTGAAACGCAGAGTCAGCTTATTTGTTTGTTTAATAGCGAGGCCACTATGTTGTACGCAGTGAAACGCAGAGTCAGCTTATTTATTTGTTTAATAGCGAGGCCACTCTGTTGTACGCAGTGAAACGCAGAGTCAGCTTATTTGTTTGTTTAATAGCGAGGCCACTCTGTTGTACGCAGTGAAACGCAGAGTCAGCTTATTTGTTTGTTTAATAGCGAGGCCACTCTGTTGTACGCAGTGAAACGCAGAGTCAGCTTATTTGTTTGTTTAATAACCAGGCCACTATGGTGTACGCAGTGAAACGCAGTTAGCTTATTTGTTTGTTTAATAGCGAGGCCACTCTGTTGTACACAGTGAAACGCAGAGTCAGCTTATTGTTTGTTTCATAGCGAGGCCACTATGTTGTACACAGTGAAACGCAGAGTCAGCTTATTTGTTTGTTTAATAGCGAGGCCACTATGGTGTACGCAGTGAAACGCAGAGTCAGCTTATTTGTTTGTTAATAGCGAGGCCACTATGGTGTACACAGTGAAACACAGAGTCAGCTTATTTGTTTGTTTAATAGCGAGGCCACTCTGTTGTACACAGTGAAACGCAGAGTCAGCTTATTTGTTTGTTTAATAGCGAGGCCACTATGTTGTACGCAGTGAAACGCAGAGTCAGCTTATTTGTTTGTTTAATAACGAGGCCACTATGGTGTACGCAGTGAAACGCAGAGTCAGCTTATTTGTTTGTTTAATAGCGAGGCCACTCTGTTGTACACAGTGAAACGCAGAGTCAGCTTATTTGTTTGTTTCATAGCGAGGCCACTATGTTGTACACAGTGAAACGCAGAGTCAGCTTATTTGTTTGTTTAATAGCGAGGCCACTATGTTGTACGCAGTGAAACGCAGAGTCAGCTTATTTGTTTGTTTAATAGCGAGGCCACTATGTTGTACGCAGTGAAACGCAGAGTCAGCTTATTTGTTTGTTTCACAGCGAGGCCACTATGTTGTACACAGTGAAACGCAGAGTCAGCTTATTTGTTTGTTTAATAGCGAGGCCACTCTGTTGTACACAGTGAAACGCAGAGTCAGCTTATTGTTGTTTAATACCGAGGCACTATGTTGTACGCAGTGAAACGCAGAGTCAGCTTATTTGTTTGTTTAACACGAGGCCACTATGGTGTACGCAGTGAAACGCAGTTAGCTTATTTGTTGTTTAAGTAGCGAGGCCACTCTGTGTACACAGTGAAACGAAGAGTCAGCTGATTTGTTTGTTTAATAGCGAGGCCACTGTTGTACGCAGTGAAACGCAGAGTCAGCTTATTTGTTTGTTTAATAGCAGGCCACTCTGTTGTACACAGTGAACGTAGAGTCAGCTTATTTGTTTGTTAATAGAGAGGCCACTCTGTGTACCCAGTGAAACGCAGAGTCAGCTTATGTGTTTGTTTAATAGCGAGGCCACTCTGTTGTACACAGTGAAACGCAGAGTCCGCTTATTTGTTTGTTTCATAGCGAGGCCACTATGTTGTACACAGTGAAACGCAGAGTCAGCTTATTGTTTGTTTAATAGCGAGGCCACTATGGTGTACGCAGTGAAACGCAGAGTCAGCTTATTTGTTTAATAGCGAGGCCACTATGGTGTACACAGTGAAACGCAGAGTCAGCTTATTTGTTTGTTTAATAGCGAGGCCACTATGTTGTACACAGTGAAACGCAGAGTCAGCTTATTTGTTTGTTTAATAGCGAGGCCACTATGTTGTACGCAGTGAAACGCAGAGTCAGCTTATTTGTTTGTTTAATAGCGAGGCCACTCTGTTGTACGCAGTGAAATGCAGAGTCAGCTTATTTGTTTGTTTAATAGCGAGGCCACTCTGTTGTACGCAGTGAAACGCAGAGTCAGCTTATTTGTTTGTTTAATAGCGAGGCCACTCTGTTGTACGCAGTGAAACGCAGAGTCAGCTTATTTGTTTGTTTAATAGCGAGGCCACTCTGTTGTACGCAGTGAAACGCAGAGTCAGCTTATTTGTTTGTTTAATAACCAGGCCACTATGTTGTACGCAGTGAAACGCAGAGTCAGCTTATTTGTTTGTTTCACAGCGAGGCCACTATGTTGTACACAGTGAAACGCAGAGTCAGCTTATTTGTTTGTTTAATAGCGAGGCCACTATGTTGTACGCAGTGAAACGCAGAGTCAGCTTATTTGTTTGTTTAATAGCGAGGCCACTATGTTGTACGCAGTGAAACGCAGAGTCAGCTTATTTATTTGTTTAATAGCGAGGCCACTCTGTTGTACGCAGTGAAACGCAGAGTCAGCTTATTTGTTTGTTTAATAGCGAGGCCACTCTGTTGTACGCAGTGAAACGCAGAGTCAGCTTATTTGTTTGTTTAATAGCGAGGCCACTCTGTTGTACGCAGTGAAACGCAGAGTCAGCTTATTTGTTTGTTTAATAACCAGGCCACTATGGTGTACGCAGTGAAACGCAGTTAGCTTATTTGTTTGTTTAATAGCGAGGCCACTCTGTTGTACACAGTGAAACGCAGAGTCAGCTTATTTGTTTGTTTCATAGCGAGGCCACTATGTTGTACACAGTGAAACGCAGAGTCAGCTTATTTGTTTGTTTAATAGCGAGGCCACTATGGTGTACGCAGTGAAACGCAGAGTCAGCTTATTTGTTTGTTTAATAGCGAGGCCACTATGGTGTACACAGTGAAACGCAGAGTCAGCTTATTTGTTTGTTTAATAGCGAGGCCACTCTGTTGTACACAGTGAAACGCAGAGTCAGCTTATTTGTTTGTTTAATAGCGAGGCCACTATGTTGTACGCAGTGAAACGCAGAGTCAGCTTATTTGTTTGTTTAATAACGAGGCCACTATGGTGTACGCAGTGAAACGCAGAGTCAGCTTATTTGTTTGTTTAATAGCGAGGCCACTCTGTTGTACACAGTGAAACGCAGAGTCAGCTTATTTGTTTGTTTCATAGCGAGGCCACTATGTTGTACACAGTGAAACGCAGAGTCAGCTTATTTGTTTGTTTAATAGCGAGGCCACTATGTTGTACGCAGTGAAACGCAGAGTCAGCTTATTTGTTTGTTTAATAGCGAGGCCACTATGTTGTACGGAGTGAAACGCAGAGTCAGCTTATTTGTTTGTTTAATAGCGAGGCCACTATGTTGTACGCAGTGAAACGCAGAGTCAGCTTATTTGTTTGTTTAATAGCGAGGCCACTCTGTTGTACGCAGTGAAACGCAGAGTCAGCTTATTTGTTTGTTTCATAGCGAGGCCACTATGTTGTACACAGTGAAACGCAGAGTCAGCTTATTTGTTTGTTTAATAGCGAGGCCACTATGGTGTACGCAGTGAAACGCAGAGTCAGCTTATTTGTTTGTTTAATAACGAGGCCACTATGGTGTACGCAGTGAAACGCAGTTAGCTTATTTGTTTGTTTAGTAGCGAGGCCACTCTGTTGTACACAGTGAAACGTAGAGTCAGCTGATTTGTTTGTTTAATAGCGAGGCCACTCTGTTGTACGCAGTGAAACGCAGAGTCAGCTTATTTGTTTGTTTAATAGCAAGGCCACTCTGTTGTACACAGTGAAACGCAGAGTCAGCTTATTTGTTTGTTTAATAGCGAGGCCACTATGTTGTACCCAGTGAAACGCAGAGTCAGCTTATTTGTTTGTTTAATAGCGAGGCCACTATGTTGTACACAGTGAAACGCAGTGTCAGCTTATTTGTTTGTTTAATAGCGAGGCCACTATGTTGTACACAGTGAAACGCAGAGTCAGCTTATTTGTTTGTTTAATAGCGAGGCCACTATGTTGTACGCAGTGAAACGCAGAGTCAGCTTATTTGTTTGTTTAATAGCGAGTCCACTATGTTGTACGCAGTGAAACGCAGAGTCAGCTTATTTGTTTGTTTAATAGCGAGGCCACTATGTTGTACACAGTGAAACGCAGAGTCAGCTTATTTGTTTGTTTAATAGCGAGGCCACTATGGTGTACGCAGTGAAACGCAGAGTCAGCTTATATGTTTGTTTAATAACGAGGCCACTATGGTGTACGCAGTGAAACGCAGTTAGCTTATTTGTTTGTTTAGTAGCGAGGCCACTCTGTTGTACACAGTGAAACGTAGAGTCAGCTGATTTGTTTGTTTAATAATGAGGCCACTATGGTGTATGCAGTGAAACGCAGTTAGCTTATTTGTTTGTTTAATAGCGAGGCCGCTCTGTTGTACGCAGTGAAACGCAGAATCAGCTTATTTGTTTGTTTAATAGCAAGGCCACTCTGTTGTACACAGTGAAACGCAGAGTCAGCTTATTTGTTTGTTTAATAGCGAGGCCACTATGTTGTACCCAGTGAAACGCAGAGTCAGCTTATTTGTTTGTTTAATAGCGAGGCCACTATGTTGTACACAGTGAAACGCAGTGTCAGCTTATTTGTTTGTTTAATAGCGAGGCCACTATGTTGTACACAGTGAAACGCAGAGTCAGCTTATTTGTTTGTTTAATAGCGAGGCCACTCTGTTGTACACAGTGAAACGCAGAGTCAGCTTATTTGTTTGTTTAATAGCGAGGCAACTCTGTTGTACACAGTGAAACGCAGAGTCAGCTTATTTGTTTGTTTAATAGCGAGGCCACTATGTTGTACACAGTGAAACGGAGAGTCAGCTTATTTGTTTGTTCAATAGCGAGGCCACTATGTTGTACACAGTGAAACGCAGAGTCAGCTTATTTGTTCGTTTAATAGCAAGGCCACTCTGTTGTACACAGTGAAATGCAGAGTCAGCTTATTTGTTTGTTTAATAGCAAGGCCACTCTGTGGTACACAGTGAAACGCAGAGTCAGCTTATTTGTTTGTTTAATAGCGAGGCCACTATGTTGTACACAGTGAAACGCAGAGTCAGCTTATTTGTTTGTTTAATAGCGAGGCCACTATGTTGTACGCAGTGAAACGCAGAGTCAGCTTATTTGTTTGTTTAATAGCGAGGCTACTATGTTGTACACAGTGAAACGCAGAGTCAGCTTATTTGTTTGTTTAATAGCGAGGCCACTATGTTGTACGCAGTGAAACGCAGAGTCAGCTTATTTGTTTGTTTAATAACGAGGCCACTATGGTGTACGCAGTGAAACGCAGTTAGCTTATTTGTTTGTTTAATAGCGAGGCCACTCTGTTGTACACAGTGAAACGCAGAGTCAGCTTATTTGTTTGTTTAATAACGAGGCCACTGTGGTGTACGCAGTGAAACGCAGTTAGCTTATTTGTTTGTTTAATAGCGAGGCCACTCTGTTGTACACAGTGAAACGCAGAGTCAGCTTATTTGTTTGTTTAATAACGAGGCCACTATGTTGTACGCAGTGAAACGCAGAGTCAGCTTATTTGTTTGTTTAATAGCGAGGCCACTATGTTGTACACAGTGAAACGCAGAGTCAGCTTATTTGTTTGTTTAATAGCGAGGCCACTATGGTGTACGCAGTGAAACGCAGTTAGCTTATTTGTTTGTTTAATAGCGAGGCCACTCTGTTGTACACAATGAAACACAGAGTCAGCTTATTTGTTTGTTTAATAACGAGGCCACTATGGTGTACGCAGTGAAACGCAGTTAGCTTATTTGTTTGTTTAATAGCGAGGCCACTCTGTTGTACACAGTGAAACGCAGAGTCAGCTTATTTGTTTGTTTAATAGCGAGGCCACTATGGTGTACGCAGTGAAACGCAGTTAGCTTATTTGTTTGTTTAATAGCGAGGCCACTCTGTTGTACACAATGAAACACAGAGTCAGCTTATTTGTTTGTTTAATAACGAGGCCACTATGGTGTACGCAGTGAAACGCAGTTAGCTTATTTGTTTGTTTAATAGCGAGGCCACTCTGTTGTACACAGTGAAACGCAGAGTCAGCTTATTTGTTTGTTTAATAGCGAGGCCACTATGGTGTACGCAGTGAAACGCAGTTAGCTTATTTGTTTGTTTAATAGCGAGGCCACTATGTTGTACACAGTGAAACGCAGAGTCAGCTTATTTGTTTGTTTAATAGCGAGGCCACTATGGTGTACGCAGTGAAACGCAGTTAGCTTATTTGTTTGTTTAATAGCGAGGCCACTCTGTTGTACACAATGAAACACAGAGTCAGCTTATTTGTTTGTTTAATAACGAGGCCACTATGGTGTACGCAGTGAAACGCAGTTAGCTTATTTGTTTGTTTAATAGCGAGGCCACTCTGTTGTACACAGTGAAACGCAGAGTCAGCTTATTTGTTTGTTTAATAACGAGGCCACTGTGGTGTACGCAGTGAAACGCAGTTAGCTTATTTGTTTGTTTAATAGCGAGGCCACTCTGTTGTACACAGTGAAACGCAGAGTCAGCTTATTTGTTTGTTTAATAACGAGGCCACTGTGGTGTACGCAGTGAAACGCAGTTAGCTTATTTGTTTGTTTAATAGCGAGGCCACTCTGTTGTACACAGTGAAACGCAGAGTCAGCTTATTTGTTTGTTTAATAACGAGGCCACTATGTTGTACGCAGTGAAACGCAGAGTCAGCTTATTTGTTTGTTTAATAGCGAGGCCACTATGTTGTACACAGTGAAACGCAGAGTCAGCTTATTTGTTTGTTTAATAGCGAGGCCACTATGGTGTACGCAGTGAAACGCAGTTAGCTTATTTGTTTGTTTAATAGCGAGGCCACTCTGTTGTACACAATGAAACACAGAGTCAGCTTATTTGTTTGTTAATAACGAGGCCACTATGGTGTACGCAGTGAAACGCAGTTAGCTTATTTGTTTGTTTAATAGCGAGGCCACTCTGTTGTACACAGTGAAACGCAGAGTCAGCTTATTTGTTTGTTTAATAGCGAGGCCACTATGGTGTACGCAGTGAAACGCAGTTAGCTTATTTGTTTGTTTAATAGCGAGGCCACTCTGTTGTACACAGTGAAACGCAGAGTCAGCTTATTTGTTTGTTTAATAACGAGGCCACTATGGTGTACGCAGTGAAACACAGTTAACTTATTTGTTTGTTTAATAGCGAGGCCACTCTGTTGTACACAGTGAAACGCAGAGTCAGCTTATTTGCTTGTTTAATAACGAGGCCACTATGGTGTACGCAGTGAAATGCAGTTAGCTTATTTGTTTGTTTAATAGCGAGGCCACTATGTTGTATGCAGCGAAACGCAGTTAGCTTATTTGTTGTTTAATAGCGAGGCCACTCTGTTGTACACAGTGAAACGCAGAGTCGGCTTATTTGTTTGTTTAATAGCGAGGCCACTATGGTGTACGCAGTGAAATGCAGTTAGCTTATTGTTTGTTTAATAGCGAGGCCACTCTGTTGTACACAATGAAACGCAGAGGTCAGCTTATTTGTTTGTTTAATAACGAGGCCACTATGGTGTACGCAGTGAAACGCAGTTAGCTTATTTGTTTGTTTAATAGCGAGGCCACTCTCTTGTACGCAATGAAACGCAGAGTCAGCTTATTTGTTTGTTTAATAACGAGGCCACTATGGTGTACGCAGTGAAACGCAGTTAGCTTATTTGTTTGTTTAATAGCGAGGCCACTCTGTTGTACGCAGTGAACGCAGTTAGCTTATTTGTTTGTTTAATAACGAGGCCACTCTGTTGTACACAGTGAAACGCAGTTAGCTTATTTGTTTGTTTAATAGCGAGGCCACTATGTTGTACACAGTGAAACGCAGAGTCAGCTTATTTGTTTGTTTAATAGCGAGGCCACTCTGTTGTACACAGTGAAACGCAGAGTCGGCTTATTTGTTTGTTTAATAGCGAGGCCACTATGGTGTACGCAGTGAAATGCAGTTAGCTTATTTGTTTGTTTAATAGCGAGGCCACTCTGTTGTACACAATGAAACGCAGAGTCAGCTTATTTGTTTGTTTAATAACGAGGCCACTATGGTGTACGCAGTGAAACGCAGTTAGCTTATTTGTTTGTTTAATAGCGAGGCCACTCTCTTGTACGCAATGAAACGCAGAGTCAGCTTATTTGTTTGTTTAATAACGAGGGCCACTATGGTGTACGCAGTGAAACGCAGTTAGCTTATTTGTTTGTTTAATAGCGAGGCCACTCTGTTGTACGCAGTGAAACGCAGTTAGCTTATTTGTTTGTTTAATACGAGGCCACTCTGTTGTACACAGTGAAACGCAGTTAGCTTATTTGTTTGTTTAATAGCGAGGCCACTATGTTGTACACAGTGAAACGCAGAGTCAGCTTATTTGCTTGTTTAATAACGAGGCCACTATGGTGTACGCAGTGAAACGCAGTTAGCTTATTTGTTTGTTTAATAGCGAGGCCACTCTGTTGTACACAGTGAAACGCAGAGTCAGCTTATTTGTTTGTTTAATAACGAGGCCACTATGGTGTACGCAGTGAAACGCAGTTAGCTTATTTGTTTGTTTAATAGCGAGGCCACTCTGTTGTACACAGTGAAACGCAGAGTCAGCTTATTTGTTTGTTTAAAGGGACACTAAGGCAAATAACAATTTATGTCAGAGTGAAAGCCCAATGTATGACAACTTCTTAAACAGCAATATTATCAACAGCAGTGCCCTACTTACCGAGAAATTAAGCTAAATGTATCACATGATGAGCGCCACGAGTGGGACATTTTCGAAATGATCCCGATGACGTATGGAAGTCGGCCTACAATAATCAATAGTAATCAAACTAGCAGCCGTAAAAAAAGAACATTCCGAGCATCAAAAGACGTAATAAAATGCTGTTTGTTCGTTTCCGCTTGATTCACGGAAAACAAAACCTCCGTGGCGTTGCCATGGGGAACGGCGCGCGTGGTTCAAAGGTTCCGTTTTCCGCCGAACTGCGCCTCGCCCGTCTCAGTGGTAGTTTCGGGATCGCATACTGCCGTGCGTGTTTTGCGCGCTCGTGAAAGTCGCTCTGACAGAAAGTTCGACAAAATGCCGCATGCGTGTGATTTTGCCGGATGCCCGAATGGTGCACAACGCCAGTGCTGCAGCAAGGAAACCGGTGTGTCTTTTCACTGGGTGCCGCTGAATGAACCCTTACGCTCGAAGTGGCTTAGCGTCATGCCATTGCGCCAATTGCTAAACAGTCAAAACCTCTGCGTGTGTGCTCGCTGCACTTTCGTACTGAGGATTACGAGACCAACCGCAACTTGGTGAAGGCTTTGAATGTGCCCATCCGAGCAAGTCTTTGCCGCAGCGCCGTTGTTGCTACTGTGGGTCCCGCTACTTCCGCTCGGCTGCTACTAGTGTCGGCGGCCGCGCAGTAAAAGCGGGCAACGTTGGGCACGGCAGCAGTGACGTATGAAAGTCGTATTTTCAGGCGGGAGATTTGAAGCGCGCTAACGCGATGCGGACCACTAAAAACGTGATTTTATTTCAAAATAAGCACTTCCTTGGCACAAAAGCAGCACTACAAGGTTTCTGGACCGCTATTTCAACAATCAACGTCGACTTAATATTTGCCTTTAGTGTCCCTTTAATAACGAGGCCACTATGGTGTACGCAGTGAAACGCAGTTAGCTTATTTGTTTGTTTAATAGCGAGGCCACTCTGTTGTACAGAATGAAACGCAGAGTCAGCTTATTTGTTTGTTTAATAACGAGGCCACTATGGTGTACGCAGTGAAACGCAGTTAGCTTATTTGTTTGTTTAATAACGAGGCCACTCTGTTGTACACAGTGAAACGCAGAGTCAGCTTATTTGTTTGTTTAATAGCGAGGCCACTATGTTGTACACAGTGAAACGCAGACTCAGCTTATTTGCTTGTTTAATAGCGAGGTCACTATGTTGTACGCAGTGAAACGCAGTTAGCTTATTTGTTTGTTTAATAGCGAGGCCACTCTGTTGTACACAATGAAACACAGAGTCAGCTTATTTGTTTGTTTAATAACGAGGCCACTATGGTGTACGCAGTGAAACGCAGTTAGCTTATTTGTTTGTTTAATAGCGAGGCCACTCTGTTGTACACAGTGAAACGCAGAGTCAGCTTATTTGTTTGTTTAATAGCGAGGCCACTATGGTGTACGCAGTGAAACGCAGTTAGCTTATTTGTTTGTTTAATAGCGAGGCCACTCTGTTGTACACAATGAAACACAGAGTCAGCTTATTTGTTTGTTTAATAACGAGGCCACTATGGTGTACGCAGTGAAACGCAGTTAGCTTATTTGTTTGTTTAATAGCGAGGCCACTCTGTTGTACACAGTGAAACGCAGAGTCAGCTTATTTGTTTGTTTAATAACGAGGCCACTGTGGTGTACGCAGTGAAACGCAGTTAGCTTATTTGTTTGTTTAATAGCGAGGCCACTCTGTTGTACACAGTGAAACGCAGAGTCAGCTTATTTGTTTGTTTAATAACGAGGCCACTGTGGTGTACGCAGTGAAACGCAGTTAGCTTATTTGTTTGTTTAATAGCGAGGCCACTCTGTTGTACACAGTGAAACGCAGAGTCAGCTTATTTGTTTGTTTAATAACGAGGCCACTATGTTGTACGCAGTGAAACGCAGAGTCAGCTTATTTGTTTGTTTAATAGCGAGGCCACTATGTTGTACACAGTGAAACGCAGAGTCAGCTTATTTGTTTGTTTAATAGCGAGGCCACTATGGTGTACGCAGTGAAACGCAGTTAGCTTATTTGTTTGTTTAATAGCGAGGCCACTCTGTTGTACACAATGAAACACAGAGTCAGCTTATTTGTTTGTTTAATAACGAGGCCACTATGGTGTACGCAGTGAAACGCAGTTAGCTTATTTGTTTGTTTAATAGCGAGGCCACTCTGTTGTACACAGTGAAACGCAGAGTCAGCTTATTTGTTTGTTTAATAGCGAGGCCACTATGGTGTACGCAGTGAAACGCAGTTAGCTTATTTGTTTGTTTAATAGCGAGGCCACTCTGTTGTACACAGTGAAACGCAGAGTCAGCTTATTTGTTTGTTTAATAACGAGGCCACTATGGTGTACGCAGTGAAACACAGTTAACTTATTGTTTGTTTAATAGCGAGGCCACTCTGTTGTACACAGTGAAACGCAGAGTCAGCTTATTTGCTTGTTTAATAACGAGGCCACTATGGTGTACGCAGTGAAATGCAGTTAGCTTATTTGTTTGTTTAATAGCGAGGCCACTATGTTGTATGCAGCGAAACGCAGTTAGCTTATTTGTTTGTTTAATAGCGAGGCCACTCTGTTGTACACAGTGAAACGCAGAGTCGGCTTATTTGTTTGTTTAATAGCGAGGCCACTATGGTGTACGCAGTGAAATGCAGTTAGCTTATTTGTTTGTTTAATAGCGAGGCCACTCTGTTGTACACAATGAAACGCAGAGTCAGCTTATTTGTTTGTTTAATAACGAGGCCACTATGGTGTACGCAGTGAAACGCAGTTAGCTTATTTGTTTGTTTAATAGCGAGGCCACTCTCTTGTACGCAATGAAACGCAGAGTCAGCTTATTTGTTTGTTTAATAACGAGGCCACTATGGTGTACGCAGTGAAACGCAGTTAGCTTATTTGTTTGTTTAATAGCGAGGCCACTCTGTTGTACGCAGTGAAACGCAGTTAGCTTATTTGTTTGTTTAATAACGAGGCCACTCTGTTGTACACAGTGAAACGCAGTTAGCTTATTTGTTTGTTTAATAGCGAGGCCACTATGTTGTACACAGTGAAACGCAGAGTCAGCTTATTTGCTTGTTTAATAACGAGGCCACTATGGTGTACGCAGTGAAACGCAGTTAGCTTATTTGTTTGTTTAATAGCGAGGCCACTCTGTTGTACACAGTGAAACGCAGAGTCAGCTTATTTGTTTGTTTAATAACGAGGCCACTATGGTGTACGCAGTGAAACGCAGTTAGCTTATTTGTTTGTTTAATAGCGAGGCCACTCTGTTGTACACAGTGAAACGCAGAGTCAGCTTATTTGTTTGTTTAAAGGGACACTAAAGGCAAATAACAATTTATGTCAGAGTGAAAGCCCAATGTATGGCAACTTCTTAAACAGCAATATTATCAACAGCAGTGCCCTACTTACCGAGAAATTAAGCTAAATGTATCACATGATGAGCGCCACGAGTGGGACATTTTCGAAATGATCCCGATGACGTATGGAAGTCGGCCTACAATAAATCAATAGTAATCAAACTAGCAGCCGTAAAAAAAGAACATTCCGAGCATCAAAAGACGTAATAAAATGCTGTTTGTTCGTTTCCGCTTGATTCACGGAAAACAAAACCTCCGTGGCGTTGCCATGGGGAACGGCGCGCGTGGTTCAAAGGTTCCGTTTTCGCCGAACTGCGCCTCGCCCGTCTCAGTGGTAGTTTCGGGATCGCATACTGCCGTGCGTGTTTTGCGCGCTCGTGAAAGTCGCTCTGACAGAAAGTTCGACAAAATGCCGCATGCGTGTGATTTTGCCGGATGCCCGAATGGTGCACAACGCCAGTGCTGCAGCAAGGAAACCGGTGTGTCTTTTCACTGGGTGCCGCTGAATGAACCCTTACGCTCGAAGTGGCTTAGCGTCATGCCATTGCGCCAATTTGCTAAACAGTCAAAACCTCTGCGTGTGTGCTCGCTGCACTTTCGTACTGAGGATTACGAGACCAACCGCAACTTGGTGAAGGCTTTGAATGTGCCCATCCGAGCAAGTCTTTGCCGCAGCGCCGTTGTTGCTACTGTGGGTCCCGCTACTTCCGCTCGGCTGCTACTAGTGTCGGCGGCCGCGCAGTAAAAGCGGGCAACGTTGGGCACGGCAGCAGTGACGTATGAAAGTCGTATTTTCAGGCGGGAGATTTGAAGCGCGCTAACGCGATGCGGACCACTAAAAACGTGATTTTATTTCAAAATAAGCACTTCCTTGGCACAAAAGCAGCACTACAAGGTTTCTGGACCGCTATTTCAACAATCAACGTCGACTTAATATTTGCCTTTAGTGTCCCTTTAATAACGAGGCCACTATGGTGTACGCAGTGAAACGCAGTTAGCTTATTTGTTTGTTTAATAGCGAGGCCACTCTGTTGTACAGAATGAAACGCAGAGTCAGCTTATTTGTTTGTTTAATAACGAGGCCACTATGGTGTACGCAGTGAAACGCAGTTAGCTTATTTGTTTGTTTAATAACGAGGCCACTCTGTTGTACACAGTGAAACGCAGAGTCAGCTTATTTGTTTGTTTAATAGCGAGGCCACTATGTTGTACACAGTGAAACGCAGACTCAGCTTATTTGCTTGTTAATAGCGAGGTCACTATGTTGTACGCAGTGAAACGCAGTTAGCTTATTTGTTTGTTTAATAGCGAGGCCACTCTGTTGTACACAATGAAACACAGAGTCAGCTTATTTGTTTGTTTAATAACGAGGCCACTATGGTGTACGCAGTGAAACGCAGTTAGCTTATTTGTTTGTTTAATAGCGAGGCCACTCTGTTGTACACAGTGAAACGCAGAGTCAGCTTATTTGTTTGTTTAATAACGAGGCCACTATGGTGTACGCAGTGAAACGCAGTTAGCTTATTTGTTTGTTTAATAGCGAGGCCACTCTGTTGTACACAGTGAAACGCAGAGTCAGCTTATTTGTTTGTTTAATAGCGAGGCCACTCTGTTGTACACAGTGAAACGCAGAGTCAGCTTATTTGTTTGTTTAATAGCGAGGCAACTCTGTTGTACACAGTGAAACGCAGAGTCAGCTTATTTGTTTGTTTAATAGCGAGGCCACTATGTTGTACACAGTGAAACGGAGAGTCAGCTTATTTGTTTGTTCAATAGCGAGGCCACTATGTTGTACACAGTGAAACGCAGAGTCAGCTTATTTGTTCGTTTAATAGCAAGGCCACTCTGTTGTACACAGTGAAACGCAGAGTCAGCTTATTTGTTTGTTTAATAGCAAGGCCACTCTGTGGTACACAGTGAAACGCAGAGTCAGCTTATTTGTTTGTTTAATAGCGAGGCCACTATGTTGTACACAGTGAAACGCAGAGTCAGCTTATTTGTTTGTTTAATAGCGAGGCCACTATGTTGTACGCAGTGAAACGCAGAGTCAGCTTATTTGTTTGTTTAATAGCGAGGCCACTATGTTGTACACAGTGAAACGCAGAGTCAGCTTATTTGTTTGTTTAATAGCGAGGCCACTATGTTGTACGCAGTGAAACGCAGAGTCAGCTTATTTGTTTGTTTAATAACGAGGCCACTATGGTGTACAGTAGAACCCCGCTGTTACGTTCCTCACTGCTGCGTTTTCCCGGCTGTTACGTCGTTTTCCGCCGGTCCCGGCATAGCTCCCATAGGATACAATGTATTGGGAACCCCGCTGTTACGTCGTAACTGTCGGACCGTTCCCGTATGATACGTCGCGAAGTGCGCTCGGAGCCGACCGAGTGACTACCAAAGAGAGCGGCCATGGTGCATTTTCACGCAGCTTGGCCTCGTTTGACCGTAATATTAGCCGCATGAGAGGCGCAAGCAACAGAATCTTTCAATTGATGCAAACAAAAGCATGGCCTTCGAGATTCAAATTGCAAAGATGGCGTCTATGACGTAACTGCGCGCGAAAGCAAGGCCTTCGAGATTGGCATTTACTATTGACAAAAGCATAGCCTTTGAGATTTGCATTGCACAAACATGGCGTGTATGACGTAATTGCTTGCGAAAGCAAGGCCTTCGAGATTGGCATTCACTTCTGCCATGGCGTTGGCGTAGACTCATCATCATCGTTATTTGTCGGAGAACGGGAGGAGTTCGAGCTGGTTGGAGCTCGCATGGTCGTGCGTGCGGTTCGCGGTCGGACTCGCCGCGCTGGTCGTGATTGCGTGTGCTTAGTTCTTTCATGCCTACAGCTGTTGGTGTTAAAAAAATCACACACGTTGATTACGCTTCTGTGGATGAGGCCGTCCTTAGCTCCGCGTTTCTATCCATCGACTAGATCGCGGCTGAGCGCGCCAATTTTCGTGCTGCTCGTAAGAATTGAAATAAAATTCTGTACCACTAAATATTTTGCCGTTTTTCCTGTTTTTCGTCTCTTACGTTTCCCGTCTCTTACGTTTATTTCCTACGGCCCCTTCAAAAACGTATCAGCGGGGTTCTACTGTACGCAGTGAAACGCAGTTAGCTTATTTGTTTGTTTAATAGCGAGGCCACTCTGTTGTACACAGTGAAACGCAGAGTCAGCTTATTTGTTTGTTTAATAACGAGGCCACTGTGGTGTACGCAGTGAAACGCAGTTAGCTTATTTGTTTGTTTAATAGCGAGGCCACTCTGTTGTACACAGTGAAACGCAGAGTCAGCTTATTTGTTTGTTTAATAACGAGGCCACTGTGGTGTACGCAGTGAAACGCAGTTAGCTTA
The DNA here is from genome assembly GCF_013339695.2 of Rhipicephalus sanguineus. Classification (NCBI taxonomy): domain Eukaryota; kingdom Metazoa; phylum Arthropoda; class Arachnida; order Ixodida; family Ixodidae; genus Rhipicephalus; species Rhipicephalus sanguineus. Next base: position 1,880,914 of record NC_051185.1, on the reverse strand, counting down.
TTTGTTTGTTTAATAGCGAGGCCACTCTGTTGTACACAGTGAAACGCAGAGTCAGCTTATTTGTTTGTTTAATAACGAGGCCACTGTGGTGTACGCAGTGAAACGCAGTTAGCTTATTTGTTTGTTTAATAGCGAGGCCACTCTGTTGTACGCAGTGAAACGCAGAGTCAGCTTATTTGTTTGTTTAATAGCGAGGCCACTATGTTGTACACAGTGAAACGCAGAGTCAGCTTATTTGTTTGTTTAATAGCGAGGCCACTATGGTGTACGCAGTGAAACGCAGTTAGCTTATTTGTTTGTTTAATAGCGAGGCCACTCTGTTGTACACAGTGAAACGCAGAGTCAGCTTATTTGTTTGTTTAATAGCGAGGCCACTATGGTGTACGCAGTGAAACGCAGTTAGCTTATTTGTTTGTTTAATAGCGAGGCCACTCTGTTGTACACAATGAAACACAGAGTCAGCTTATTTGTTTGTTTAATAACGAGGCCACTGTGGTGTACGCAGTGAAACGCAGTTAGCTTATTTGTTTGTTTAATAGCGAGGCCACTCTGTTGTACACAGTGAAACGCAGAGTCAGCTTATTTGTTTGTTTAATAACGAGGCCACTGTGGTGTACGCAGTGAAACGCAGTTAGCTTATTTGTTTGTTTAATAGCGAGGCCACTCTGTTGTACACAGTGAAACGCAGAGTCAGCTTATTTGTTTGTTTAATAGCGAGGCCACTCTGTTGTACACAGTGAAACGCAGAGTCAGCTTATTTGTTTGTTTAATAACGAGGCCACTGTGGTGTACGCAGTGAAACGCAGTTAGCTTATTTGTTTGTTTAATAGCGAGGCCACTCTGTTGTACACAGTGAAACGCAGAGTCAGCTTATTTGTTTGTTTAATAACGAGGCCACTGTGGTGTACGCAGTGAAACGCAGTTAGCTTATTTGTTTGTTTAATAGCGAGGCCACTCTGTTGTACACAGTGAAACGCAGAGTCAGCTTATTTGTTTGTTTAATAACGAGGCCACTGTGGTGTACGCAGTGAAACGCAGTTAGCTTATTTGTTTGTTTAATAGCGAGGCCACTCTGTTGTACGCAGTGAAACGCAGAGTCAGCTTATTTGTTTGTTTAATAGCGAGGCCACTATGTTGTACACAGTGAAACGCAGAGTCAGCTTATTTGTTTGTTTAATAGCGAGGCCACTATGGTGTACGCAGTGAAACGCAGTTAGCTTATTTGTTTGTTTAATAGCGAGGCCACTCTGTTGTACACAATGAAACACAGAGTCAGCTTATTTGTTTGTTTAATAACGAGGCCACTATGGTGTACGCAGTGAAACGCAGTTAGCTTATTTGTTTGTTTAATAGCGAGGCCACTCTGTTGTACACAGTGAAACGCAGAGTCAGCTTATTTGTTTGTTTAATAGCGAGGCCACTATGGTGTACGCAGTGAAACGCAGTTAGCTTATTTGTTTGTTTAATAGCGAGGCCACTCTGTTGTACACAATGAAACACAGAGTCAGCTTATTTGTTTGTTTAATAACGAGGCCACTGTGGTGTACGCAGTGAAACGCAGTTAGCTTATTTGTTTGTTTAATAGCGAGGCCACTCTGTTGTACACAGTGAAACGCAGAGTCAGCTTATTTGTTTGTTTAATAACGAGGCCACTGTGGTGTACGCAGTGAAACGCAGTTAGCTTATTTGTTTGTTTAATAGCGAGGCCACTCTGTTGTACACAGTGAAACGCAGAGTCAGCTTATTTGTTTGTTTAATAACGAGGCCACTATGTTGTACGCAGTGAAACGCAGAGTCAGCTTATTTGTTTGTTTAATAGCGAGGCCACTATGTTGTACACAGTGAAACGCAGAGTCAGCTTATTTGTTTGTTTAATAGCGAGGCCACTATGGTGTACGCAGTGAAACGCAGTTAGCTTATTTGTTTGTTTAATAGCGAGGCCACTCTGTTGTACACAATGAAACACAGAGTCAGCTTATTTGTTTGTTTAATAACGAGGCCACTATGGTGTACGCAGTGAAACGCAGTTAGCTTATTTGTTTGTTTAATAGCGAGGCCACTCTGTTGTACACAGTGAAACGCAGAGTCAGCTTATTTGTTTGTTTAATAGCGAGGCCACTATGGTGTACGCAGTGAAACGCAGTTAGCTTATTTGTTTGTTTAATAGCGAGGCCACTCTGTTGTACACAGTGAAACGCAGAGTCAGCTTATTTGTTTGTTTAATAACGAGGCCACTATGGTGTACGCAGTGAAACACAGTTAACTTATTTGTTTGTTTAATAGCGAGGCCACTCTGTTGTACACAGTGAAACGCAGAGTCAGCTTATTTGCTTGTTTAATAACGAGGCCACTATGGTGTACGCAGTGAAATGCAGTTAGCTTATTTGTTTGTTTAATAGCGAGGCCACTATGTTGTATGCAGCGAAACGCAGTTAGCTTATTTGTTTGTTTAATAGCGAGGCCACTCTGTTGTACACAGTGAAACGCAGAGTCGGCTTATTTGTTTGTTTAATAGCGAGGCCACTATGGTGTACGCAGTGAAATGCAGTTAGCTTATTTGTTTGTTTAATAGCGAGGCCACTCTGTTGTACACAATGAAACGCAGAGTCAGCTTATTTGTTTGTTTAATAACGAGGCCACTATGGTGTACGCAGTGAAACGCAGTTAGCTTATTTGTTTGTTTAATAGCGAGGCCACTCTCTTGTACGCAATGAAACGCAGAGTCAGCTTATTTGTTTGTTTAATAACGAGGCCACTATGGTGTACGCAGTGAAACGCAGTTAGCTTATTTGTTTGTTTAATAGCGAGGCCACTCTGTTGTACGCAGTGAAACGCAGTTAGCTTATTTGTTTGTTTAATAACGAGGCCACTCTGTTGTACACAGTGAAACGCAGTTAGCTTATTTGTTTGTTTAATAGCGAGGCCACTATGTTGTACACAGTGAAACGCAGAGTCAGCTTATTTGCTTGTTTAATAACGAGGCCACTATGGTGTACGCAGTGAAACGCAGTTAGCTTATTTGTTTGTTTAATAGCGAGGCCACTCTGTTGTACACAGTGAAACGCAGAGTCAGCTTATTTGTTTGTTTAATAACGAGGCCACTATGGTGTACGCAGTGAAACGCAGTTAGCTTATTTGTTTGTTTAATAGCGAGGCCACTCTGTTGTACACAGTGAAACGCAGAGTCAGCTTATTTGTTTGTTTAAAGGGACACTAAAGGCAAATAACAATTTATGTCAGAGTGAAAGCCCAATGTATGACAACTTCTTAAACAGCAATATTATCAACAGCAGTGCCCTACTTACCGAGAAATTAAGCTAAATGTATCACATGATGAGCGCCACGAGTGGGACATTTTCGAAATGATCCCGATGACGTATGGAAGTCGGCCTACAATAAATCAATAGTAATCAAACTAGCAGCCGTAAAAAAAGAACATTCCGAGCATCAAAAGACGTAATAAAATGCTGTTTGTTCGTTTCCGCTTGATTCACGGAAAACAAAACCTCCGTGGCGTTGCCATGGGGAACGGCGCGCGTGGTTCAAAGGTTCCGTTTTCGCCGAACTGCGCCTCGCCCGTCTCAGTGGTAGTTTCGGGATCGCATACTGCCGTGCGTGTTTTGCGCGCTCGTGAAAGTCGCTCTGACAGAAAGTTCGACAAAATGCCGCATGCGTGTGATTTTGCCGGATGCCCGAATGGTGCACAACGCCAGTGCTGCAGCAAGGAAACCGGTGTGTCTTTTCACTGGGTGCCGCTGAATGAACCCTTACGCTCGAAGTGGCTTAGCGTCATGCCATTGCGCCAATTTGCTAAACAGTCAAAACCTCTGCGTGTGTGCTCGCTGCACTTTCGTACTGAGGATTACGAGACCAACCGCAACTTGGTGAAGGCTTTGAATGTGCCCATCCGAGCAAGTCTTTGCCGCAGCGCCGTTGTTGCTACTGTGGGTCCCGCTACTTCCGCTCGGCTGCTACTAGTGTCGGCGGCCGCGCAGTAAAAGCGGGCAACGTTGGGCACGGCAGCAGTGACGTATGAAAGTCGTATTTTCAGGCGGGAGATTTGAAGCGCGCTAACGCGATGCGGACCACTAAAAACGTGATTTTATTTCAAAATAAGCACTTCCTTGGCACAAAAGCAGCACTACAAGGTTTCTGGACCGCTATTTCAACAATCAACGTCGACTTAATATTTGCCTTTAGTGTCCCTTTAATAACGAGGCCACTATGGTGTACGCAGTGAAACGCAGTTAGCTTATTTGTTTGTTTAATAGCGAGGCCACTCTGTTGTACAGAATGAAACGCAGAGTCAGCTTATTTGTTTGTTTAATAACGAGGCCACTATGGTGTACGCAGTGAAACGCAGTTAGCTTATTTGTTTGTTTAATAACGAGGCCACTCTGTTGTACACAGTGAAACGCAGAGTCAGCTTATTTGTTTGTTTAATAGCGAGGCCACTATGTTGTACACAGTGAAACGCAGACTCAGCTTATTTGCTTGTTTAATAGCGAGGTCACTATGTTGTACGCAGTGAAACGCAGTTAGCTTATTTGTTTGTTTAATAGCGAGGCCACTCTGTTGTACGCAGTGAAACGCAGAGTCAGCTTATTTGTTTGTTTAATAGCAAGGCCACTCTGTTGTACACAGTGAAACGCAGAGTCAGCTTATTTGTTTGTTTAATAGCGAGGCCACTATGTTGTACCCAGTGAAACGCAGAGTCAGCTTATTTGTTTGTTTAATAGCGAGGCCACTATGTTGTACACAGTGAAACGCAGTGTCAGCTTATTTGTTTGTTTAATAGCGAGGCCACTATGTTGTACACAGTGAAACGCAGAGTCAGCTTATTTGTTTGTTTAATAGCGAGGCCACTCTGTTGTACACAGTGAAACGCAGAGTCAGCTTATTTGTTTGTTTAATAGCGAGGCCACTATGTTGTACACAGTGAAACGGAGAGTCAGCTTATTTGTTTGTTCAATAGCGAGGCCACTATGTTGTACACAGTGAAACGCAGAGTCAGCTTATTTGTTCGTTTAATAGCAAGGCCACTCTGTTGTACACAGTGAAACGCAGAGTCAGCTTATTTGTTTGTTTAATAGCAAGGCCACTCTGTGGTACACAGTGAAACGCAGAGTCAGCTTATTTGTTTGTTTAATAGCGAGGCCACTATGTTGTACACAGTGAAACGCAGAGTCAGCTTATTTGTTTGTTTAATAGCGAGGCCACTATGTTGTACGCAGTGAAACGCAGAGTCAGCTTATTTGTTTGTTTAATAGCGAGGCCACTATGTTGTACACAGTGAAACGCAGAGTCAGCTTATTTGTTTGTTTAATAGCGAGGCCACTATGTTGTACGCAGTGAAACGCAGAGTCAGCTTATTTGTTTGTTTAATAACGAGGCCACTATGGTGTACAGTAGAACCCCGCTGTTACGTTCCTCACTGCTGCGTTTTCCCGGCTGTTACGTCGTTTTCCGCCGGTCCCGGCATAGCTCCCATAGGATACAATGTATTGGGAACCCCGCTGTTACGTCGTAACTGTCGGACCGTTCCCGTATGATACGTCGCGAAGTGCGCTCGGAGCCGACCGAGTGACTACCAAAGAGAGCGGCCATGGTGCATTTTCACGCAGCTTGGCCTCGTTTGACCGTAATATTAGCCGCATGAGAGGCGCAAGCAACAGAATCTTTCAATTGATGCAAACAAAAGCATGGCCTTCGAGATTCAAATTGCAAAGATGGCGTCTATGACGTAACTGCGCGCGAAAGCAAGGCCTTCGAGATTGGCATTTACTATTGACAAAAGCATAGCCTTTGAGATTTGCATTGCACAAACATGGCGTGTATGACGTAATTGCTTGCGAAAGCAAGGCCTTCGAGATTGGCATTCACTTCTGCCATGGCGTTGGCGTAGACTCATCATCATCGTTATTTGTCGGAGAACGGGAGGAGTTCGAGCTGGTTGGAGCTCGCATGGTCGTGCGTGCGGTTCGCGGTCGGACTCGCCGCGCTGGTCGTGATTGCGTGTGCTTAGTTCTTTCATGCCTACAGCTGTTGGTGTTAAAAAAATCACACACGTTGATTACGCTTCTGTGGATGAGGCCGTCCTTAGCTCCGCGTTTCTATCCATCGACTAGATCGCGGCTGAGCGCGCCAATTTTCGTGCTGCTCGTAAGAATTGAAATAAAATTCTGTACCACTAAATATTTTGCCGTTTTTCCTGTTTTTCGTCTCTTACGTTTCCCGTCTCTTACGTTTATTTCCTACGGCCCCTTCAAAAACGTATCAGCGGGGTTCTACTGTACGCAGTGAAACGCAGTTAGCTTATTTGTTTGTTTAATAGCGAGGCCACTCTGTTGTACACAGTGAAACGCAGAGTCAGCTTATTTGTTTGTTTAATAACGAGGCCACTGTGGTGTACGCAGTGAAACGCAGTTAGCTTATTTGTTTGTTTAATAGCGAGGCCACTCTGTTGTACACAGTGAAACGCAGAGTCAGCTTATTTGTTTGTTTAATAACGAGGCCACTGTGGTGTACGCAGTGAAACGCAGTTAGCTTATTTGTTTGTTTAATAGCGAGGCCACTCTATTGTACACAGTGAAACGCAGAGTCAGCTTATTTGTTTGTTTAATAACGAGGCCACTGTGGTGTACGCAGTGAAACGCAGTTAGCTTATTTGTTTGTTTAATAGCGAGGCCACTCTGTTGTACACAGTGAAACGCAGAGTCAGCTTATTTGTTTGTTTAATAACGAGGCCACTATGTTGTACGCAGTGAAACGCAGAGTCAGCTTATTTGTTTGTTTAATAGCGAGGCCACTATGTTGTACACAGTGAAACGCAGAGTCAGCTTATTTGTTTGTTTAATAGCGAGGCCACTATGGTGTACGCAGTGAAACGCAGTTAGCTTATTTGTTTGTTTAATAGCGAGGCCACTCTGTTGTACACAATGAAACACAGAGTCAGCTTATTTGTTTGTTTAATAACGAGGCCACTATGGTGTACGCAGTGAAACGCAGTTAGCTTATTTGTTTGTTTAATAGCGAGGCCACTCTGTTGTACACAGTGAAACGCAGAGTCAGCTTATTTGTTTGTTTAATAGCGAGGCCACTATGGTGTACGCAGTGAAACGCAGTTAGCTTATTTGTTTGTTTAATAGCGAGGCCACTCTGTTGTACACAATGAAACACAGAGTCAGCTTATTTGTTTGTTTAATAACGAGGCCACTGTGGTGTACGCAGTGAAACGCAGTTAGCTTATTTGTTTGTTTAATAGCGAGGCCACTCTGTTGTACACAGTGAAACGCAGAGTCAGCTTATTTGTTTGTTTAATAACGAGGCCACTGTGGTGTACGCAGTGAAACGCAGTTAGCTTATTTGTTTGTTTAATAGCGAGGCCACTCTGTTGTACACAGTGAAACGCAGAGTCAGCTTATTTGTTTGTTTAATAACGAGGCCACTATGTTGTACGCAGTGAAACGCAGAGTCAGCTTATTTGTTTGTTTAATAGCGAGGCCACTATGTTGTACACAGTGAAACGCAGAGTCAGCTTATTTGTTTGTTTAATAGCGAGGCCACTATGGTGTACGCAGTGAAACGCAGTTAGCTTATTTGTTTGTTTAATAGCGAGGCCACTCTGTTGTACACAATGAAACACAGAGTCAGCTTATTTGTTTGTTTAATAACGAGGCCACTATGGTGTACGCAGTGAAACGCAGTTAGCTTATTTGTTTGTTTAATAGCGAGGCCACTCTGTTGTACACAGTGAAACGCAGAGTCAGCTTATTTGTTTGTTTAATAGCGAGGCCACTATGGTGTACGCAGTGAAACGCAGTTAGCTTATTTGTTTGTTTAATAGCGAGGCCACTCTGTTGTACACAGTGAAACGCAGAGTCAGCTTATTTGTTTGTTTAATAACGAGGCCACTATGGTGTACGCAGTGAAACACAGTTAACTTATTTGTTTGTTTAATAGCGAGGCCACTCTGTTGTACACAGTGAAACGCAGAGTCAGCTTATTTGCTTGTTTAATAACGAGGCCACTATGGTGTACGCAGTGAAATGCAGTTAGCTTATTTGTTTGTTTAATAGCGAGGCCACTATGTTGTATGCAGCGAAACGCAGTTAGCTTATTTGTTTGTTTAATAGCGAGGCCACTCTGTTGTACACAGTGAAACGCAGAGTCGGCTTATTTGTTTGTTTAATAGCGAGGCCACTATGGTGTACGCAGTGAAATGCAGTTAGCTTATTTGTTTGTTTAATAGCGAGGCCACTCTGTTGTACACAATGAAACGCAGAGTCAGCTTATTTGTTTGTTTAATAACGAGGCCACTATGGTGTACGCAGTGAAACGCAGTTAGCTTATTTGTTTGTTTAATAGCGAGGCCACTCTCTTGTACGCAATGAAACGCAGAGTCAGCTTATTTGTTTGTTTAATAACGAGGCCACTATGGTGTACGCAGTGAAACGCAGTTAGCTTAGTATTTGTTTGTTTAATAGCGAGGCCACTCTGTTGTACGCAGTGAAACGCAGTTAGCTTATTTGTTTGTTTAATAACGAGGCCACTCTGTTGTACACAGTGAAACGCAGTTAGCTTATTTGTTTGTTTAATAGCGAGGCCACTATGTTGTACACAGTGAAACGCAGAGTCAGCTTATTTGCTTGTTTAATAACGAGGCCACTATGGTGTACGCAGTGAAACGCAGTTAGCTTATTTGTTTGTTTAATAGCGAGGCCACTCTGTTGTACACAGTGAAACGCAGAGTCAGCTTATTTGTTTGTTTAATAACGAGGCCACTATGGTGTACGCAGTGAAACGCAGTTAGCTTATTTGTTTGTTTAATAGCGAGGCCACTCTGTTGTACACAGTGAAACGCAGAGTCAGCTTATTTGTTTGTTTAAAGGGACACTAAAGGCAAATAACAATTTATGTCAGAGTGAAAGCCCAATGTATGACAACTTCTTAAACAGCAATATTATCAACAGCAGTGCCCTACTTACCGAGAAATTAAGCTAAATGTATCACATGATGAGCGCCACGAGTGGGACATTTTCGAAATGATCCCGATGACGTATGGAAGTCGGCCTACAATAAATCAATAGTAATCAAACTAGCAGCCGTAAAAAAAGAACATTCCGAGCATCAAAAGACGTAATAAAATGCTGTTTGTTCGTTTCCGCTTGATTCACGGAAAACAAAACCTCCGTGGCGTTGCCATGGGGAACGGCGCGCGTGGTTCAAAGGTTCCGTTTTCGCCGAACTGCGCCTCGCCCGTCTCAGTGGTAGTTTCGGGATCGCATACTGCCGTGCGTGTTTTGCGCGCTCGTGAAAGTCGCTCTGACAGAAAGTTCGACAAAATGCCGCATGCGTGTGATTTTGCCGGATGCCCGAATGGTGCACAACGCCAGTGCTGCAGCAAGGAAACCGGTGTGTCTTTTCACTGGGTGCCGCTGAATGAACCCTTACGCTCGAAGTGGCTTAGCGTCATGCCATTGCGCCAATTTGCTAAACAGTCAAAACCTCTGCGTGTGTGCTCGCTGCACTTTCGTACTGAGGATTACGAGACCAACCGCAACTTGGTGAAGGCTTTGAATGTGCCCATCCGAGCAAGTCTTTGCCGCAGCGCCGTTGTTGCTACTGTGGGTCCCGCTACTTCCGCTCGGCTGCTACTAGTGTCGGCGGCCGCGCAGTAAAAGCGGGCAACGTTGGGCACGGCAGCAGTGACGTATGAAATTCGTATTTTCAGGCGGGAGATTTGAAGCGCGCTAACGCGATGCGGACCACTAAAAACGTGATTTTATTTCAAAATAAGCACTTCCTTGGCACAAAAGCAGCACTACAAGGTTTCTGGACCGCTATTTCAACAATCAACGTCGACTTAATATTTGCCTTTAGTGTCCCTTTAATAACGAGGCCACTATGGTGTACGCAGTGAAACGCAGTTAGCTTATTTGTTTGTTTAATAGCGAGGCCACTCTGTTGTACAGAATGAAACGCAGAGTCAGCTTATTTGTTTGTTTAATAACGAGGCCACTATGGTGTACGCAGTGAAACGCAGTTAGCTTATTTGTTTGTTTAATAACGAGGCCACTCTGTTGTACACAGTGAAACGCAGAGTCAGCTTATTTGTTTGTTTAATAGCGAGGCCACTATGTTGTACACAGTGAAACGCAGACTCAGCTTATTTGCTTGTTTAATAGCGAGGTCACTATGTTGTACGCAGTGAAACGCAGTTAGCTTATTTGTTTGTTTAATAGCGAGGCCACTCTGTTGTACACAATGAAACACAGAGTCAGCTTATTTGTTTGTTTAATAACGAGGCCACTATGGTGTACGCAGTGAAACGCAGTTAGCTTATTTGTTTGTTTAATAGCGAGGCCACTCTGTTGTACACAGTGAAACGCAGAGTCAGCTTATTTGTTTGTTTAATAGCAAGGCCACTCTGTTGTACCCAGTGAAACGCAGAGTCAGCTTATTTGTTTGTTTAATAGCGAGGCCACTATGTTGTACACAGTGAAACGCAGTGTCAGCTTATTTGTTTGTTTAATAGCGAGGCCACTATGTTGTACACAGTGAAACGCAGAGTCAGCTTATTTGTTTGTTTAATAGCGAGGCCACTCTGTTGTACACAGTGAAACGCAGAGTCAGCTTATTTGTTTGTTTAATAGCGAGGCCACTATGTTGTACACAGTGAAACGGAGAGTCAGCTTATTTGTTTGTTCAATAGCGAGGCCACTATGTTGTACACAGTGAAACGCAGAGTCAGCTTATTTGTTCGTTTAATAGCAAGGCCACTCTGTTGTACACAGTGAAACGCAGAGTCAGCTTATTTGTTTGTTTAATAGCAAGGCCACTCTGTGGTACACAGTGAAACGCAGAGTCAGCTTATTTGTTTGTTTAATAGCGAGGCCACTATGTTGTACACAGTGAAACGCAGAGTCAGCTTATTTGTTTGTTTAATAGCGAGGCCACTATGTTGTACGCAGTGAAACGCAGAGTCAGCTTATTTGTTTGTTTAATAGCGAGGCCACTATGTTGTACACAGTGAAACGCAGAGTCAGCTTATTTGTTTGTTTAATAGCGAGGCCACTATGTTGTACGCAGTGAAACGCAGAGTCAGCTTATTTGTTTGTTTAATAACGAGGCCACTATGGTGTACAGTAGAACCCCGCTGTTACGTTCCTCACTGCTGCGTTTTCCCGGCTGTTACGTCGTTTTCCGCCGGTCCCGGCATAGCTCCCATAGGATACAATGTATTGGGAACCCCGCTGTTACGTCGTAACTGTCGGACCGTTCCCGTATGATACGTCGCGAAGTGCGCTCGGAGCCGACCGAGTGACTACCAAAGAGAGCGGCCATGGTGCATTTTCACGCAGCTTGGCCTCGTTTGACCGTAATATTAGCCGCATGAGAGGCGCAAGCAACAGAATCTTTCAATTGATGCAAACAAAAGCATGGCCTTCGAGATTCAAATTGCAAAGATGGCGTCTATGACGTAACTGCGCGCGAAAGCAAGGCCTTCGAGATTGGCATTTACTATTGACAAAAGCATAGCCTTTGAGATTTGCATTGCACAAACATGGCGTGTATGACGTAATTGCTTGCGAAAGCAAGGCCTTCGAGATTGGCATTCACTTCTGCCATGGCGTTGGCGTAGACTCATCATCATCGTTATTTGTCGGAGAACGGGAGGAGTTCGAGCTGGTTGGAGCTCGCATGGTCGTGCGTGCGGTTCGCGGTCGGACTCGCCGCGCTGGTCGTGATTGCGTGTGCTTAGTTCTTTCATGCCTACAGCTGTTGGTGTTAAAAAAATCACACACGTTGATTACGCTTCTGTGGATGAGGCCGTCCTTAGCTCCGCGTTTCTATCCATCGACTAGATCGCGGCTGAGCGCGCCAATTTTCGTGCTGCTCGTAAGAATTGAAATAAAATTCTGTACCACTAAATATTTTGCCGTTTTTCCTGTTTTTCGTCTCTTACGTTTCCCGTCTCTTACGTTTATTTCCTACGGCCCCTTCAAAAACGTATCAGCGGGGTTCTACTGTACGCAGTGAAACGCAGTTAGCTTATTTGTTTGTTTAATAGCGAGGCCACTCTGTTGTACACAGTGAAACGCAGAGTCAGCTTATTTGTTTGTTTAATAACGAGGCCACTGTGGTGTACGCAGTGAAACGCAGTTAGCTTATTTGTTTGTTTAATAGCGAGGCCACTCTGTTGTACACAGTGAAACGCAGAGTCAGCTTATTTGTTTGTTTAATAACGAGGCCACTGTGGTGTACGCAGTGAAACGCAGTTAGCTTATTTGTTTGTTTAATAGCGAGGCCACTCTGTTGTACACAGTGAAACGCAGAGTCAGCTTATTTGTTTGTTTAATAACGAGGCCACTGTGGTGTACGCAGTGAAACGCAGTTAGCTTATTTGTTTGTTTAATAGCGAGGCCACTCTGTTGTACACAGTGAAACGCAGAGTCAGCTTATTTGTTTGTTTAATAACGAGGCCACTATGTTGTACGCAGTGAAACGCAGAGTCAGCTTATTTGTTTGTTTAATAGCGAGGCCACTATGTTGTACACAGTGAAACGCAGAGTCAGCTTATTTGTTTGTTTAATAGCGAGGCCACTATGGTGTACGCAGTGAAACGCAGTTAGCTTATTTGTTTGTTTAATAGCGAGGCCACTCTGTTGTACACAATGAAACACAGAGTCAGCTTATTTGTTTGTTTAATAACGAGGCCACTATGGTGTACGCAGTGAAACGCAGTTAGCTTATTTGTTTGTTTAATAGCGAGGCCACTCTGTTGTACACAGTGAAACGCAGAGTCAGCTTATTTGTTTGTTTAATAGCGAGGCCACTATGGTGTACGCAGTGAAACGCAGTTAGCTTATTTGTTTGTTTAATAGCGAGGCCACTCTGTTGTACACAATGAAACACAGAGTCAGCTTATTTGTTTGTTTAATAACGAGGCCACTGTGGTGTACGCAGTGAAACGCAGTTAGCTTATTTGTTTGTTTAATAGCGAGGCCACTCTGTTGTACACAGTGAAACGCAGAGTCAGCTTATTTGTTTGTTTAATAACGAGGCCACTGTGGTGTACGCAGTGAAACGCAGTTAGCTTATTTGTTTGTTTAATAGCGAGGCCACTCTGTTGTACACAGTGAAACGCAGAGTCAGCTTATTTGTTTGTTTAATAACGAGGCCACTATGTTGTACGCAGTGAAACGCAGAGTCAGCTTATTTGTTTGTTTAATAGCGAGGCCACTATGTTGTACACAGTGAAACGCAGAGTCAGCTTATTTGTTTGTTTAATAGCGAGGCCACTATGGTGTACGCAGTGAAACGCAGTTAGCTTATTTGTTTGTTTAATAGCGAGGCCACTCTGTTGTACACAATGAAACACAGAGTCAGCTTATTTGTTTGTTTAATAACGAGGCCACTATGGTGTACACAGTGAAACGCAGTTAGCTTATTTGTTTGTTTAATAGCGAGGCCACTCTGTTGTACACAGTGAAACGCAGAGTCAGCTTATTTGTTTGTTTAATAGCGAGGCCACTATGGTGTACGCAGTGAAACGCAGTTAGCTTATTTGTTTGTTTAATAGCGAGGCCACTCTGTTGTACACAGTGAAACGCAGAGTCAGCTTATTTGTTTGTTTAATAACGAGGCCACTATGGTGTACGCAGTGAAACACAGTTAACTTATTTGTTTGTTTAATAGCGAGGCCACTCTGTTGTACACAGTGAAACGCAGAGTCAGCTTATTTGCTTGTTTAATAACGAGGCCACTATGGTGTACGCAGTGAAATGCAGTTAGCTTATTTGTTTGTTTAATAGCGAGGCCACTATGTTGTATGCAGCGAAACGCAGTTAGCTTATTTGTTTGTTTAATAGCGAGGCCACTCTGTTGTACACAGTGAAACGCAGAGTCGGCTTATTTGTTTGTTTAATAGCGAGGCCACTATGGTGTACGCAGTGAAATGCAGTTAGCTTATTTGTTTGTTTAATAGCGAGGCCACTCTGTTGTACACAATGAAACGCAGAGTCAGCTTATTTGTTTGTTTAATAACGAGGCCACTATGGTGTACGCAGTGAAACGCAGTTAGCTTATTTGTTTGTTTAATAGCGAGGCCACTCTCTTGTACGCAATGAAACGCAGAGTCAGCTTATTTGTTTGTTTAATAACGAGGCCACTATGGTGTACGCAGTGAAACGCAGTTAGCTTATTTGTTTGTTTAATAGCGAGGCCACTCTGTTGTACGCAGTGAAACGCAGTTAGCTTATTTGTTTGTTTAATAACGAGGCCACTCTGTTGTACACAGTGAAACGCAGTTAGCTTATTTGTTTGTTTAATAGCGAGGCCACTATGTTGTACACAGTGAAACGCAGAGTCAGCTTATTTGCTTGTTTAATAACGAGGCCACTATGGTGTACGCAGTGAAACGCAGTTAGCTTATTTGTTTGTTTAATAGCGAGGCCACTCTGTTGTACACAGTGAAACGCAGAGTCAGCTTATTTGTTTGTTTAATAACGAGGCCACTATGGTGTACGCAGTGAAACGCAGTTAGCTTATTTGTTTGTTTAATAGCGAGGCCACTCTGTTGTACACAGTGAAACGCAGAGTCAGCTTATTTGTTTGTTTAAAGGGACACTAAAGGCAAATAACAATTTATGTCGGAGTGAAAGCCCAATGTATGACAACTTCTTAAACAGCAATATTATCAACAGCAGTGCCCTACTTACCGAGAAATTAAGCTAAATGTATCACATGATGAGCGCCACGAGTGGGACATTTTCGAAATGATCCCGATGACGTATGGAAGTCGGCCTACAATAAATCAATAGTAATCAAACTAGCAGCCGTAAAAAAAGAACATTCCGAGCATCAAAAGACGTAATAAAATGCTGTTTGTTCGTTTCCGCTTGATTCACGGAAAACAAAACCTCCGTGGCGTTGCCATGGGGAACGGCGCGCGTGGTTCAAAGGTTCCGTTTTCGCCGAACTGCGCCTCGCCCGTCTCAGTGGTAGTTTCGGGATCGCATACTGCCGTGCGTGTTTTGCGCGCTCGTGAAAGTCGCTCTGACAGAAAGTTCGACAAAATGCCGCATGCGTGTGATTTTGCCGGATGCCCGAATGGTGCACAACGCCAGTGCTGCAGCAAGGAAACCGGTGTGTCTTTTCACTGGGTGCCGCTGAATGAACCCTTACGCTCGAAGTGGCTTAGCGTCATGCCATTGCGCCAATTTGCTAAACAGTCAAAACCTCTGCGTGTGTGCTCGCTGCACTTTCGTACTGAGGATTACGAGACCAACCGCAACTTGGTGAAGGCTTTGAATGTGCCCATCCGAGCAAGTCTTTGCCGCAGCGCCGTTGTTGCTACTGTGGGTCCCGCTACTTCCGCTCGGCTGCTACTAGTGTCGGCGGCCGCGCAGTAAAAGCGGGCAACGTTGGGCACGGCAGCAGTGACGTATGAAATTCGTATTTTCAGGCGGGAGATTTGAAGCGCGCTAACGCGATGCGGACCACTAAAAACGTGATTTTATTTCAAAATAAGCACTTCCTTGGCACAAAAGCAGCACTACAAGGTTTCTGGACCGCTATTTCAACAATCAACGTCGACTTAATATTTGCCTTTAGTGTCCCTTTAATAACGAGGCCACTATGGTGTACGCAGTGAAACGCAGTTAGCTTATTTGTTTGTTTAATAGCGAGGCCACTCTGTTGTACAGAATGAAACGCAGAGTCAGCTTATTTGTTTGTTTAATAACGAGGCCACTATGGTGTACGCAGTGAAACGCAGTTAGCTTATTTGTTTGTTTAATAACGAGGCCACTCTGTTGTACACAGTGAAACGCAGAGTCAGCTTATTTGTTTGTTTAATAGCGAGGCCACTATGTTGTACACAGTGAAACGCAGACTCAGCTTATTTGCTTGTTTAATAGCGAGGTCACTATGTTGTACGCAGTGAAACGCAGTTAGCTTATTTGTTTGTTTAATAGCGAGGCCACTCTGTTGTACACAATGAAACACAGAGTCAGCTTATTTGTTTGTTTAATAACGAGGCCACTATGGTGTACGCAGTGAAACGCAGTTAGCTTATTTGTTTGTTTAATAGCGAGGCCACTCTGTTGTACACAGTGAAACGCAGAGTCAGCTTATTTGTTTGTTTAATAACGAGGCCACTATGGTGTACGCAGTGAAACGCAGTTAGCTCATTTGTTTGTTTAATAGCGAGGCCACTCTGTTGTACACAGTGAAACGCAGAGTCAGCTTATTTGTTTGTTTAATAGCGAGGCCACTATGTTGTACGCAGTGAAATGCAGTTAGCTTATTTGTTTGTTTAAAAGCGGGCCACTCTGTTGTACACAGTGAAACGCAGGGTCTAGCTTATTTGTTTGTTTAAAAGTGTGGCCACTTATCGTCCATGCCTTGCCTTTTTCAAATACGGAGTTACAAAGGGTGCAGAGGTGCGTGTGGCCAAAGAAGTGAGTGGAAGAAAGCAGGAATAAAACGGTTGCGACATTCCACACGTGCTTCTAATAGCAATGGTAAATAACCATTGTGGGGCAATGAAAGCTTATTTTAGAAGATTGGCTCTGCTGGGCATCGAAAATGTTTTTTTCTTTTAATGCCTTCTTCAGATCTCAAGTTCATGTCACAACAGACCAAGTATTAGCGTAAGTTTAGGTTGCGTAGTACCCTTGCTGTGGCCGTCGGGATGTGTTTTCGAGGGGACCCTGAAATGGTTTTGATGACTTTGGACTAGTGCATTGCGCTAATCGTTCGGATTATTAGCAGGCTGGTCTGAGCTCTCTGCATGAGGCGTGTAATTCGTTGTAAGGCCTTTAATTTGTGACATGTTAGCGGTGTCGTTTGCAGTACCCCTGCCCATGGGGCGCGTTGCATGTGTGGTCGATGTCAAACAGGCAGCCAATCCCATTGGAGTTCATAGTGATGTCACAGGATGTTTTCCAACTTATTGTGAAGGAATATTGCTCTCGATAATTGCAACACTTTGTAATCGGTCGAACCCATCTATAAAAACTCAAAAGTGCTGCAAAAAGTGATTGTTATGTCACTAGCTTGTTGTATGTGGACTCACCTTTCAAGACATGTGCAAATTAGCGACTAAATTGTTTTTTTTTTTTGTCCAGTTTCATTACAAAGTGCTAACAACCCTTCTGGTGACATGTCGTTTTGCTTTGCGAAGCGACACTTGCTTAATACTTACAAGCAAATTACACTGCCTTTGCAATGAATGGGATCTGCCGCGAGAGTGCACAGTGCCCACGATGCAATTCTCCCAGATGTCCCCACTCACCATAATGGCTGGCTTTTATGGCTTTGCATTCTAAAGTATCGGAGGTTCATTGTAAGCGGTCGTAGCTGTAGGGAACAACATGAGAAAAATGTTGTTATGCCAAAGCTGGCAGCCAGGCCCTGTGTGCACCCTAATCCTTTTTGTTTACTCACTGCCATTTTGCCCTTGAAGAACAGCCTTGAAATTGAGTGACCTCCCTCGGACTGTCCGAAATGTTTGTGCAGTGCTCACCGATCTAGGAGCTCACACCTCTTGTGCTTTAAAAGGCCTGTTTTGATTTCTTTTCATTTCGTATGGACGTATATTTGCCATGACTGTGTCTGGGGTGTTCATGGTAAAAGTAGGAAGCTTATATCTGGACGGAGCTCCACTGGGGAGTGCACCAAAATATGGCTGTTATGATCATTACATCTGGAATCATTATGAGTGGGTTGAACTTGGACCACAAAAATACCGAATACACCATCACAATTTACTCCTGCTCTTGGCAGATTCTTGTGGACAGCGGGCGTTGTCTTGCTGTGTGACAGTGTGCTCCATGCTGATGTCAGCTGTGCAACCAGTGTTTTTCTCAAGATTCTTCCAACACCGTGGATTGCCCATACAGGC
Source organism: Rhipicephalus sanguineus (assembly GCF_013339695.2). Classification (NCBI taxonomy): domain Eukaryota; kingdom Metazoa; phylum Arthropoda; class Arachnida; order Ixodida; family Ixodidae; genus Rhipicephalus; species Rhipicephalus sanguineus. The sequence goes on along the minus strand of NC_051185.1, from coordinate 1,863,003 downwards.
TGCGATTGAGTGTTGGTGGCATGCCAAGCTGCAACATCGTGTGCCTATGCAAGGCTGCTAGTGAGCAGAGTTTCTTCAGTGCATTGGAACATTGTGGCTCTTGCTATCGAATCAACGACAGCATCCATGTGTCATAACTTGGTTCCCAAAGCTACCACAATAATTCTCGTATTTATGCTTACTAGGGATTGTTCTCGGAGAGATTTAGTTTTTTTGCATATTTCTTGGCACTTGCAGAGTACTAGAGAAGAAACTGTGAGTGGCTTAGCGGCCGGGTTTGTCTGGGGGCATAAATGTAAAGCTCAACCAATCATGCGCTGGTGGGAGCTGTGGGAACCCAGAGGTCACTAGCATGGATCCGGCTGCTTCGTGAAGTTAGGATGGAAAAGCAGTGCTAAAAAGGAGGGTAACATCTATTTGGTAGGAGCTGCCTTGATAGACAGGGTGTCGCTTAAAGGACCCCTGTTTGTTTGCCACTGTAATTTGTAGCCTTGTCCTGGTAATATCGAAATTTAATCATAAATGCTCAACGCATTGTCTAAATAATGCTAGCATTGTTAACTGTGACCACTTTTAGCATCACTTTGAAACGCCCACCTAAAATCCTAAGAAACTAGTGCCCCACGGCAGGGGAGCACCATGTGCACGGGAGATTTGGTGACAGTGGGGGAGGGGCCGCCCCCCCACACACGACGCAGAATGAACAATGCTTCAGTGGGAGTCAAGACCGCGTCCCCTCAGGAAACATTCCTTGTGTAAGCAGCCACAACCAGCACAGGAACAACATCAGGTGCCAGTGCTGGTTTTGTGTGCGCCCCGAAAATGTTCCACGGTGTTGACAAAACTCGCTTTTCTTGTAGAACGTCACACGGGACCTTCATTTATGTCATACTAATGGCAATCTCGTGGTGTGCTGTCAACTCGGATGGGCACTCATGCTTAATTTAAAACCAAATTAAAATACCTTACAGGCAACATTTTCCACTAATAATTGGCCGAAAGTGCCCACGTATACAGGACAATCAACACAAACATGTTGACGTTTTTATTTTGGTGTCGGGGGCCCTACAATGTATGGTTTGGTAATGCTGTAGGCTAAATGCTAACACAACTTCGAAAACTATTTCAGAGACCCTCTAAGCATGCAAGACTCCAATATTGTGTTCTCATTGATCTACACTAACACGGTGATGTCTCCTGTTCACTCGGTGCTGAATGTCATGGGAAACGACTGCATTTTCTTGGCCCGAGTGTGTCAGCGACGACTGCTGCTCTCAGCCTCTTCTAATGGAGGTGCCAGCAGACAGCTCCTTGCACAACTGTGCTCAGCCAGAAATGGCGGATGTGCCCAGGGTTGAATGAGTGCAAAGCGTTAGGAACCACTGCACTTCAGGTTACACCCCCTGTGATTCCCTTGGCTTTATATGGTTGCATATAACACAATCAATGTCCTTCTTTCGTTCACTTCATTGTGAAGGTCTCTACTCAGGCAGGTTTAGTGTCCTTAGCTAGCATGCAAACGTTTCTGGTTGAGTGCTTGTAAAAGATCACATGCTATGTGACACCATCGGGCAAAGAGAATGCCAAGGCTACGAGTAACACTGGATATAGCAGGGTTACAGATGTGGAAAGACCCAAGAAAGGAGACGGGAACGGTTTCCACCATAGCATAACTGGTGGTGCTTCGCAAGCTCAGTGCGAAGGCTATGGGTTCAGTGGCAAGTTGTTTCCACATCCATTTTCCTTTATCTCATAATCACGACGCTTTAATTAAAAACTACAAGTAAGTCTTTCCTTGGCTTCATAATATTTTGCTTTCGTATGTTGGCACTGCAGCTTTGTGCAGCTGAGCCTGCGTGCGACCTCAATGGGAACCCTTTGTTCAAGCTGCGCTGCCACAGCTGGCAGCTAGACCCACCCAAAGTGCCTCCGCTCACTACATTCACTAGGAACCGGTGAGTCGTTGAGTGAGTTCAGGCAATGTTGAAATACGCCCACTTCACTGCGAAACATGCGCTTCGTGCAAATCAGTTCTGCAGAATCCCGCAAGGAGGGTTAAGAAAGAGAAATTGAGAACTATCTGTTTGTAGCCACTAGGAAACCCATCCGGATTTCTCAGAAAGAGAGCTCCTTAGTTGCTGAAAAATTCTTCCTGCTCCGGGGATCAAACCCGGGACCAACGCTTTTTTAATGCACTGCTCACTCTATCGATTGAGCTAACCAGGAATCTGGCAATTGGCGGTGTGAGGGGAAATTCATCGACAACTCTGAAGCACAAGTCTTGTGCATATGTGAAACTACACATATGTTCGTAGTTTGGTCGGCATCTTTTGGCACATTCTTACTGTAAAGGAAATTTTTCGTGACCTTTTTGCAACAGTATAAGCATAGGGACTTTTTGCTAGATGCTCTCACTGACCTTGTGGTCGCATGACCTTCTAACTGCCTGCAAGGGCCCTCTTTACAAGTTTGGTGTGACCCAAGTTGCATGGGAGCAGTGACTTATTGCTGCTAGTTCTGTATTCCCAGCAAGTATGGGTCATGTGGAAAATTAGCTGCAAATCTAAGAATTGCAAGCTGTTGTTACATGCCATCTCAACAGTGAATTTGAGTCCTTGGTTTGCCTGTCTAAACAATGCCAAGCTTTTTTTCTTTTTTAGCTTCTGTGAAACACTCACGTGGGAAGCAAAGGAAAACATCATCCACGTAACGGAAGCATTTCAAAGCCCCCAAACTGCTCATTTTTTCCAGCAAAGTTCTGTCTCCTCTAGCTAAAAAACGTCACATAGTGCTGGGGCCACACAAGAGCCTGTACGGATTCCCTTTCTTTGTGTGAACAACCGATCTTAGAAATTGACAATATAACAGCTATTCTAGGTATATCAAAAACAGATTCAAGAAATTATTAACACTCAGTCCGCATTGGCTCTGGAACCTGACCTGGGTTTATTCTGAGTTTACCCTGGCAGTCTGTCGAAAGACAGGGACGCAGCGCTCTCACAACACACATCTCTAATTCATATATTAAAACCGAATACACAACACGGAAAGTTTCCACGGAATCTTAGTAAAACAAACATAAGAAAGTCTACTATATATTCGTAGTTACAGAAGTGTCGTTAGCTGGCCTAGTTGGTATAAATCCATCACAATAACACTGCACAAAACGAAATGAGGCACACAGAAAGGAATGACAAGAACTTTCAGTGGAAGGTCAGTGCTTGTTCTTGTCGCTTCTTTATGTGTGCCTCGTCTCATTTTATGCACTATTTTTCATGAAGGTATTCAGAGTTACTTTGTCGATGTCGTTATGTCAGGGACTTCATCAGGCTGTATGGGGATGGCACCAGTGTCAGGTTGATGCAGCTGGGCATGGCCTATGAAGCAAGGCCATAGGTCTTTAGCAGAACAGACTAGACTGTTGGGCTAGTTGGCTATCCATGAACACTGAAACAATAAGTGCTAAAAATTGGCGAGCACAAAGAGGAGAACAGACAAAGGTTTGGCGTTTTTACAAAAGAAGATTGTTCCAATGTGCCATTTGTCCCTGATCAGCCCTTCCCTTTCATGGCTCCCATCACCGTCACTGCAGAAGGTATCGCGAACCTCATCACGAATCTTAAAGTCTCAACTTCATCAGGCATTGATAACATTAACTCTAAAATACTGAAGAACACCACTGATATTTCCAGTCTCTTTCTGTGTCTCATCTTTAACCAGTCTCTGTCATCCGGTGAGTTGCCTAAAGACTGGAAGATCGGCAAGGTAGTCCCCGTATTCAAGTCCGGTGACAGGCACTCGCCCCGTAATTATCGACCCATTTCACTAACATGCATATCCTGCAAACTGCTTGAACATATTATAGCATCTCATATCTATGATCACCTTGAATCGAATAACTTCTTTTTCCCTAATCAGCATGGCTTCAGGAAAGGCTACTCATGTGACACTCAATTGTTCGAATTCACTACTGACCTTCACTTTAATATGAACAGTAACGATCAAACCGATTGCCTCTTTCTCGATTTCGCCAGAGCTTTTGATACTGTCCCTCATTGTCGTTTAATCTCTAAATTGTCTTCTCTTTGTATCGATTCATTAACACTGTCTTGGATACGCAACTTCTTGTCATCCCGTCAGCAATTCACGGTGGTTAACGACACTTCATCTAACATTTGCGATGTCACGTCTGGTGTTCCCCAGGGCAGTGTACTGGGTCGATTACTCTTTTTAATATACAATAACGACTTGCCTGCTAACCTTTCATCCACAGTTAGGTTGTTCGCGGATGATTGCGTCATCTACCGCAAAATTCAATCTATTGATGATCATTACACTCTCCAAAATGACCTTAATCTAACCTACAGGTGGTGCGAAGCTTGGCAGATGTCCCTTAACGCCTCTAAATGCAAGTTAATCTCGTTCACTAGAAAGCGTACTAACTCGTCCTTTCTCTATACTATTGATAATAACATTGTTTCAGCCATACTATCGTACAAATATCTCGGCGTTCACCTTTCATCAGACTTATCTTGGACTACACACGTAGCAGCTGTTTCTTCAAAAGCCTCCCAGTCTCTCGGCTATCTGCGCAGAAATTTGGGCAACGCTCCTTCGCACGTACGCGCATTATCATATCTAACTTATGTTCGCCCACAATTAGAGTATGCTTCATCTACATGGTCACCACATCAAGATTACCTTATCCGTACGTTGGAAGCCGTCCAGAATAGGGCCGCGAGATTCATCGCCGGTAACTTCAACTATCATTCAAGCATCACCCTAATAAAACAAGACCTTGCATTCATGTCACTGGATCAACGACGCGTCATTGCCCTTTTATGTTTATTTCATAGGTACATCTACAGTAACAAATTCCACTGTTTGCCGCTTCATCTTCCTCTACGGACATCTCGACGCATTCACAGCGCACGTAGTTTCATGCGCATTCATAGTCACACACAGGCATTTAACTCATCACCATTACCTCGAGCCATAGCACATTGGAACGGCCTTCCAGATCACATTGTATCCATCTCTAATCGTGAAACTTTTCGTGATAACCTGATTTCGTTGCGTTTTTCTATTGTATAACTTTGTTGCACCTTGCTGTTTATCATTTGTATTTTTTTGTTCTTTGTTTTTTTACTTTTTGTCTGTATTTTTATTGCAATGTATATACTGATTCCCCCCTTACTCAATGCCCTTAAATGGGCCTGTAAGGCATTCTGAATAAAATAAAAAAAAATACAAACAACTGTTTATTTTCGTCACACCCACCGATTTTAAATACGTATAATCCTGGTGTTGTGCGTGCGTAACACCGCATTGGAAACAGAGCAATAAATCAAGTATAATACAAAAAGCTAATATGTGATAACACCTGCCATATAACAAAATGCAAGTTACAGCTGCCCATGTCGAAAGGAGCTTTGCAGAAATTCAAATTCGGAAGCAGGCAAGGATACCGAAGCCTCACTTATATATGCACCAACGTTCTTTTTGATAAAAAACGCTTCCAAAGTGAGCCGAGATGACATACGCTTGCTTTTGCCCAGTATTCTAGTGCCGAGGCACTATAATACCCAGTATTCCGTGCCGAGGCACTAGAACTGGGCAGAAGCAGGCGCATGTCATCTCGGCTCACTTTAGAAGCGTATTAATGTTGTAATGTTCCTGTTAAAGGTCTGATGATGTCTTCTGAGTAGTGTGCTTGGTTTTCGTCAGGGTCCTCATCAAGTTCTCCAAGCGCCCAGCAAAGCTTGAGGTGAGTCCGTTCATGCACCTCATTGCCTGAGTGACTCACTGTAGTCGATGCTGTGGTGCTCCGCTGCTGAGCGTGCAAATATAGAGAACGGATCTAAGTGGATCAATACCTGCAGTTGAGAAATTGGTTTACTGTAATAGCCTCCTTTTCTTTTTTGTCAGCTTAAGTGACACAGCTGTATTTGTCAGCTGCAGTGCGAAAAGTCAGTGCTGAGCATCACAACTTTTTCCAGCACTGCTGGTGAATGTGACCAGGCTACTTTTGCCATTCCCACAGCCCTTAGCGGCAGTCAGACCGCCATCAAAACAAGCTCAGCCAACCTGCATGACTGAGCAAGACTGGCAGTATGTGGTGCATGCTGGGAGAAGGAAGCACTTTACCTGGGAGAGTGTTGGAGGGTGAGTGTTACTTCTGTGGGTGTCTGGTATTGTGATGGCATGGGTGTTTAGAGCACTGCCCAGGCCGTCTCGGGACTGAATCACTTTTCCAAGTAATGTTCGATTGACGTCGTTATCAGAGTCCTCGCGAATTGATCACCGCAAGAGTTTTTCGAATCTGTCAAGTACGAGGACTGAGCTTACTGACTGACTGACTGACAAAACAGAAACAAAACAAAACAAAACAGACCGACTGAGCCGAAAGCTTCTTTTTTGCGCTTGTCGGTGTCGGTGTAGTCGGAAAATGCAAAGCATTGACCAAGTACTCAGGATGTTAGGTTCAAAGTTGTTTATTGATCAAGCTGGCACGTGCCGACGTATGTTTCTTTGAGTACAAAAGCGTCAAACAGGAGGACCAGGGCCATCGGGTGGATCTTCTTGTCGTATTTCTTTAGTGGAGGACACGCTCGCCACTTGTAGCGCCACATGCGGTGGTTGGAGGCCTCGTCATCTGGAAACACCTCGTTGTTTGAGATAACAATGACGGGCGTCCTGGAAATGGTCTGATCAACCGAGTACTTGACTGCCACCGAATCTACGTCACCACCAAAAATTTTTTTAACAGTATCAAAAGCAGACGACTCACAGTTTGGCTCGTTCCACACCAGGATGCGACGGCCCACGATGTCCTGAAGTGGAAAGCTAGTGTAACAGTTAAAGTTACGGATCATACCGCGGTTGATGTAAAAGGAAAGAACGGGGTCAAAAAAAAAGTTTTCCTGCACTCGGAGGGGACACAATCTCCATACAGTTTCTTGAGGACCGCCTTCTCGACCAGGCTATATAGGTTGTTTACAAAGGCCGACACTTCCTCATGGATGCCATTAAACTGAAAGTTTAATAGTTCCATCATGTCATCAAACGACACGGGCACATCCATGTAAAAGGTAGTGAGGTCACCGTGTGCGGCATAAAAGAGAGGCTGGGTGTTCTGGTACATTTCAATAAAGTCCAAGGTGGTGTACGAGCACATTTCGTCATTAAACACCTGGATAGCTTGTTGGAGGCGCTTGTTGTCCAGGCGAATGAACCGAAACACCGGGTCTACCAGCCACTTGGGGGTGCGCACAATGTTTGTCAACGGCGACACGGGGTTTTCGCATAGCCAATCGTAGATGGATTCTTCCGACGCTCCTTTTGAACGTTTTCGGCACTTTGCACCCGTTCTTGCGCGTACCTCGTCAGTGTCTCCACCACTCCTCTGACCTCCATGGGCGTCGTCACATGCAACTGAATGCGGAAGTTTCGGGTGCAGTATTTCCAAAACTCACCCGGGCTCGTGTCCAGAACCTTCGAGTTGTCCCAAAACTTCATCTCTAACGTCGCGACCCCAATCATTTCCTCCCATTTTAATGTATTCCAATACTCGGGGCTCACTAGTGAAATACTTGACGAGATGGTAGAGGTCCCATGCACTGGCGCTTGTAGACCAAATTGACGAGCGATTTGGTCGTCTGACGAAGCCAGCGAAGATAACACATCGGCATGTGCCGTTGCTCCAGCTGCAGTCATGTAAGACGTGGACGTGTGGGAGTGTAGTTCCTCGTGTGTGGAGTGCAACGGCAGCGATTCCGTACTGGGTGGGCCCTGGCTCGAATCCTCTGATAATGTCGTGTGAAATTGTCTCAGCCTCTCCGTCGTCTGGAGCGGGAAACACATCGTGCACAAGCTTTCTTCGTTTTGGAATTGACTGTAGCTGCAGCGTGGAGGGGGTTGTAAACTTTTTCCATCTCCTCCAACCGCTGGTTCGGACACGTTTGGATCTGATACTTCTCCCACGCCTCGATCAGGTTCCGCAAATGCCACCAGGGTTTCATTAATGTCATAGGTACTGTCTCGTTGCTCGAACCAATAAACTTTGTAGTTTGTCCCTGGGAATATAGATGGCGTCACCAAAAAATAATTCCAAATGGTAATATAGGGGTACCTCATCTTCGTTTGCGTGACGTTTGCGTGATTCTGCCATGGTCTCTATTAAAAAGCAGAAGAATGCAAGAATTCAGAATATAGCATAGCTAACCGAAAAAAGTCTTACCGAAGGCGTCTTGAGTGTCCGCTCGAGGTCCTCCTGAGTGGACAGCCTGTTGAAGACTGTGAGTTCTGAGCTGCTGCAGACCTCTTTATATACCCCTCGCGGCGGCCTTGGAAGCCCTTTATAATTAGTGTAAAAACCCGTCTAGAACTAGTTACGATTGCGCGACAACTAGTTAGTAATTCTCCGTCTCCTGCATGGTGCTCAGTGGAATATAAATGAGTTTTTTTTCTTCTATTCTACAACAAAGGCGCTTTTTAAACACGTATTTTCCTTGTATGTCGTTGTCGTTGTAGTTCCACTCAGAAAAAGTATATATATATATATTTAAATATATCCCTTCTTAGGCGTCGACGACAACGACGACGACATGGCTTTATTTTTTTTTGTATGTTGTTGTCATTGTACTTCCACTCAGAAAAAGTGTATATATATATTTAAATACATCCCTTCTTAGGCTTCGACGACAACGGCGCAGCATTGTGAAGTAAATAAGAAACGAAACAAAAGTTGTGTTTTCTTATTTTGCTTTTATTAAACAGAGCGATCTATTGCGGGAAAAATGGCACTGAGCGTTGGGTTCTTGAAGCAGCTTCTTTTGATGCATTAATTTGCGCTTGCGCAATCTTCTGCAGCTCTGCCTTGTGTTCGGTAACTTCGGACTCCGTGCGAGCGAGGTTGACTGGACGTCCGTGACGTGTGAGGCTGTTGTAACTTGCTTTGATGTTCTCGTTGGAGTGACGCAAGTAAGGCCCCACGTTCGAGGGTAAAGTAACACTGTCGGCAACTATGGTGTCTACGTCAGAGTGAACCACCAGTTCTGTGTCAATTTGAAAAAACGCGGCAATATCTTGAAACGTTTCAGTACTGCCTGGGTCGTCCTTGTTAGACTTGCTTACTGCCAATACCCCGAAACTCAAACTCGGTAGAATAGTTGAGTGCGCCATCGTTTTTAAACCTCGGGTGAAGTAAGTATTTTCCATAGGGTCCAAATACTTGACGTCGCGCGTGTGCATATCGTTGGGTCGAAGTCGCATGGTGACGTTGGTATCTGGCTTTTGCTTGTACGATTTGTAGTTTGACATGTTGCTAGTGGTGTAGGATACAACGTCAGCAGGCAGGTGTCTACGAGTTAGCAACTCGTTGCCCGCGTTATAAGTGGGACCCATCTTTAGCCATGCGTCACTGGTACTCATAGTTGACTATAGGTGTGCCCACGTGACCTTTGAACCGAAACTGGTTTACGAACTTGGTCAAGCGGGGACTAGCCTTGTCAATGTGAATAAAGTCATAGGCAAAGTTGTGATGTGGTACTCCCATGCACGCAGGTATGCTCTTTTCGTCATCGCCATAGTGATCCTCGTTTCCGGGTGTGATTTTAAGACCCCACTAGCTCTTAGCCAGATCCGAGTGGTCCTTCTCCTGAAATGGTAAATAAGACTGTGGCTTCATCGGGTTGTTTGTCTCGCCTTTCTTCACGCGACACATGCCGGTATCCAAGTAGTGGTTCAGTCCGATGGAGCTAAGGCCATAAACTAGCATTTCAGAGTTGACGGGTTGGACAACCGAAGAGCCAGTCTTCCATGGCGTACGTAAACCATGAGGGGTTACCTTGACAAAGCAACTCACAGCTCTTGTGTGAGCTGGTAGGTTAAGGTAGGTGCCATGAGGAATGTAAAGATACGGCTGGTCCACTGGCAAGCGTGACAGGCTAGTCAGAACTCCTGGAAACGTTTTCTCGGTGTCATAAACCAAATTGGTCTTCAGCATTGCGTAGGCCCATGTGGTGAGTATTTTGCTGTCACGGAAGACTGTGATAACTCCATGGTCGCGAGGTATGCGCAAAATCTGCTGAATGAGCTCTGTCGAATTTTCACCGTCGCCTCCAACTCCTGCTCCATCTGGACGGGTGGGGGCGTCTGAGTGCATCTGCTGCGACATCTGCGCACCTTGGACGTCGCGGGTAGTTGAGTCAGGCTGGTATCGCTTTGCGTCTGCTGTATCTGATTCCCTGTTATGTGCACGTTTCCGTCTATCTCCTGGCATTCCATAGAGACTACGGCCCAAGACGTATTGTTCCACAATATTCTTCGTGCCCAGACCAACTGCACCTAATGCGGAGTGCCAGTTACCCGTGCGTCTAAAGTCATTCAAGAAGAGAGCCGCAGATGCCTGATCAGCAGCAAAGACGTCCTCATGGCTCCTGTCCCGCTCGTAGGCTTCGTTGTGCGACTTGGCTATGCGGTCGTCCTCGTCCACCGGATCTCTGTTGCGCTGTGGATTCCCGGGACCCAGGTACTGGTGGCCTGGGAACAAAGGCATACTACTCTGGTTAGGAGATATACACATGGTAGCGGTAGCGACATTGACGACAGCTACACTCTTAGCCGCCTCTATTTGATTGACTGACTTGACTGACTGACTGAACTGACTGACTGACAAAACAGAAACAAAACAAAACAAAACAGACCGATTGAGCCGAAAGCTTCTTTTTTGCGCTTGTCGGTGTCGGTGTAGTCGGAAAATGCAAAGCATTGACCAAGTTTGTTGCACGCTTTACGTGCTCTCTCCTTTCTTTTGTCCTGACGAGGGAGCTGGCAAAGGAGGAAAGAAGCTATGCGCCCTATGAACATGATTGCTCTCTCCCGGTGTTATTCCAGTGTGCAGTAGCGCTGCTGCCGTTTAATATAGGCCTGACTGGCTGCCCAGGCGGCGCTGCGAAAATAGTGCTAAAAAGCGCCCCCTACGACAAGTTCTTTGGTTTCGAGTAGTCAGACAGGCGGCCGCATGCAGCACTAAGCTCAGATGCGCAATGGAGCCGCCGCTGTCGGTTGTGCTGCGCTTTGGATCTCGGCCAGTTTCTGGCGTGGCTGAGTTCTTCAGGCCAAGCAATCTGCGTAAACGCAAGAAGCTCGTCAACGTCAAGTATGTTTACGACGTGCAGGAGATTGAAGGAACCATTTCGGCGCGCTGCAACTCGCAAGTGCAGCGAATCTCATACGACGTTGAACTCGAGTTAAGTTTTACGAGGCATGCTCGCGCGATTAACGACAGTGCATAAACGAAAAGATTGCTGTTAAGAAAGCCGACATGATTTGCATTACACGATGACATTACACGACGAAACGGAATCAAGAAAGGTCCAGTGACGAAGGCTAGCCGTCGGCGGCCCGAATGAGCGCATTCGTGTCGTGTGCCGTTTTCTGCCGCATTCAGTCGCAAACACACTTTTTCCCCATGCACGGTCGTAATTTTCAACATTTGCTTCTAGGGAATTCGTCAAATTCTGTCAGCGTGCGGTCGCGGTCGAGAAGCAACGGCGCGCAATGTTTACAGCCGGCCGCTGGAAGCAGCCGGCTGTAAGCTGCCGGAAAAATCGTAGGCACATACGCAGGGTGGCTCATGTCATCGTTTTTCTCGTTTCGCACGAAATGCCGGCTGCATATCCTCGTGATCGCCGTCGGCAGCCACGGCGTGCCGTCTGGACTGCACACAGGGAATTATATACATATATAAACGCGTGCACGCGCGTACGAAAAGTAATCAGCACGTTACGTTGCAAACCACGTTTTGCTCGCGTACTCACTTCACGCGTCGGGCGGCACGTATCCAGCGGTTCCCTCGCTCCACTTCGTACGGCTTTCAGGGGAACCAGTAAAACCGCACATTAGGATCCTTACCCCCATGTTCGAGGCAATTAACCACGCAACAATAACGGCGGCGACCGCGCTTGGGGCCGCGCGCTGCTAGAGCCGTCGCCCAGACCACCTGCTTTCGGCACGGTTTGTTGAAGCAGGGATCGCTCGTCAAACATGTCAGACTCTGCAGGCATAGCGGACAAGTTCCTGCGTACGTTTTAAGCACTTTTTGAGCCTGAAAACTAGGCACAAAATTAAGTAAAACGCTTAAAGCAACTGAGAACTGCGTAACTCGCCGGTCGGCGTCCATTTTTGACTACCCAAGCAACTCCGGCGCACGCCACCAGGCTCCGCCACAGTACTCAAAACTCCAGCGCGTCAGCCCTATTACAGAGTGTGGCGCCCGGCATGTGCCAGTACGGCAAGGTATCCCATGTGGCCTAAAAGCCACTCTCTGTTAATGCAGCTATCGTCTTATAGCAGCAATGTATTGTGTGATGGAAAATCTGTTGCATAACGGCTCTCCGAAGAGAGTGTACGGGCCTCTGTACGAAGAAAGGGCACTTGAGAAAGTGGTAACTTCACGCTCCTCTTGTGAACTCTTCTTGCCACAGTGCGTGTGTGTGCGCGTGCACACGTGTATACGTATGAAGAGTCTGTCTTCAGTTGCCGTAAAACAAACAGGAAAAAGGTATATGCTTCTAAAAAACTGTTTTGTCAACGATTCGATTGGAGACCAATCTTTATCAAGACAAAATTTATGAGGCTTCTATGCGCTTTTATAGCATTGTGCTTCGAGCAGAGAGAGAGAGAGAAAAAAAGAACATAATAACAAAACTAAAATATATAGATATATATAGATAATCCCGGTGGACACAATAAGTAAGTACGTTCCTTTCGTCCTTTGTCAAGCATCACCTCTCTGGCTTCCCCCTTCCTCAGTTACTTGTGAAGCTTAGTGAGGGGGTGAGGCTTCACAAGAAGGGATAAGTGCTTAAAAAAATGCCCCCACCTCCCCGAAGGGAATCGTGAGGAAATGCGAATCCGTTTCTTGCGCCGAGAGTACACGGCGTAGTAATTTTAATGGCGTAGATTAATGACGAGACGAGGATTTGTACCGTAACCATTTATTTACACATTCATCAGCACCTGTTTGTGTTGTCATTGTACCTGACGGCCATAATCTCAGCCCTGTGGTCGCCGTTGGCGTTTCACAGCGGCGTCTCGAGCACCCATTTCCGGATGTTCTTGAGAGGCGCCCAGCCAGCGAACGGTCGAGAGTGAGGCGCGAGCGGACGGGAGAGTGGGGCGCAGGGAGGAGAGAGAGCGAACGGCGAGAGAAGGAGCGGCGAAACACTGCACCTACCCTCTCCTACACTCTCTCGCACCACATGCTCCGGTTGCTAGGGGCGAGGATAAGCGCGCGCGCCCGCAGCTGTTGCTGTGGGAGAGGGAGTGAGAGCGGAGAGATAACACCTGCCGGCACGTGGACAACGCCGGATGCCTGAGATAGCCCGACTAAGAAATGCATTTGCATTTAAAAGGGTCTGCGGTCTAAAAGCTTAGTACAGTAAAACCTTGTTAATTCGAACTCGGTTATTTCGAAGTCCCATTTAATTCGAAGGGTTTCTGCGGTCCTGTATTTCGCAACGTAAATCTGAGTGGATAGTTGTCTTTGTGTTCCGGCCAAGCCTCATAATGCCGTAGAGGTATGGTAGCCACCATAGTAGAGGCAATGCCAACAATGTGCTTCAAGGGGCTTACAATGCCACGTAAAAGTTACTCAGAGGCCGACAATGGCAACCCAACGATGCTGCCAGCCTAGGCGGAAGAACTTGTGACAGTGCGCCGGAGGATGTGGCTTCGAATCCAGTGGAATAAATAGTGGTTTTCTGCACCTTAAGACAGCGTTATATACAAGTTTTATACTGCTGCTTACAGATATTCAGTGCTGTGTGTGACTATGCATTTCACAATAAATGTACTCTGCGTGCACCGTGTTTTATCATGTTGACAGAGTTAAAAATAGATGAGTCTTATACATAATTTTTTCCTGCGAAGGTCATAAAAAGTAGGGGATGCGTCTTATACAGAGGTGCGACTTATACACCGGAAAATATGGTACATGCTACTTTTGTGATTTCTAAAAAATGGGTATGCCATAAATTATGACAAACTACAACTTTCTAATATAAACAACAGCACACAGGTCAATAATGAAAAAGTTAACGTGTTTCTGTTAGTCGCATGAAGGTCATTTTAGCTGTGGGAAAGTATTTCTGCCTCAACATAAGTTCGTGTGCGTGGGGTCAGTAAGGGGGCACGAGACACGTGCCGAACGGTGGGAAACGGCAATAGCATGCGGTGGTGCGCGAGGCAAAGAAAATTACTCGACGGGGGGTACACCTGCCACGTCCACATACGGGGTTGGTTAGAGAAAAAGAACTTGTGGCACGCGACCCGAGCTGTGGTGAGAAACCACAGGAAGAGATACGTGACATAATAAGTGGCGAGCCTGCCAGGTTTTTTTCTATCTTTATGCCCAGTCACGTATCTTTGGGGGCTGCAGAAATGGATTGGGAGAAGTTGGCGGCTGTGGCCAAGGACTTGGGCATGACCAAGGAGGAGACGCTGAAGCTTTTTGAGAATGCAGAATGACTGCGCAAAAGCAAACAAGAGAGAGTGCGTGAACAACATGAGATGGAACAAGAGTGTGTGCATGAACAACACGAGTGCTAGAAGGAAATCCTCGAGCTCAAGCTGAAAATAGCAGAGATAAATGCTTATCCACGCAACGACTCTAGTAACGCGAGTACCCCCACGACGGCGTCAGCCAGCTCGCCTACTCCCAGACCGAAGCTTGTTTGCCTTCGTAAGCTGATGGCACCCTTCGACGAACGAAGAGACGACCTTGATGATTATTTGCATTGTTTTGAAAGGATAGCCGTGGGGCAAGGCTGGGAGAGGAGCGAGTGGGCCAAAGCCTTGAGTCTGTGTCTCGTGGGAGAGGCGTTGAGTGTGTTTGGCCGCATGCCAGCACACGAGTCTCTGGACTACGACACTGTAAAAAAGACTTTATTGGAGTGGTTCCGGCTAACTGACGGGTTTCCGGGAAAAGTTCCGGATGTGTAGGCCTGAAGACTCCGAAACTGGGAAGCAGTTTGTATGCCGCCTTTCCAACTATTTTGATCGTTGGGTCTGAGAAAGAAAAAAGACGTATGAAGGAGTCCACAACAAAATGGTTGGTGAGCAGTTCCTAAACCAGTGCAGCAATAAATTAGCGGTATTTTTGAAAGGAAGGAAGTCGCGCACAGTGTAGGAGATGGCCAAGCAGGCCGACCAGTTCATGGAGGCACAAGGGATAAAGGAAAGGGGAGCAGTGGCACCAGAGGGAGAGGATAGGAGTCGGGCCCCCCTAAGTAAACCAAGAGCACAATTGCGGTGTTTCTTGTGTAACCGACTTGGACATATAGCTATGAATTGCCGTACAGGAGACTGTGCAAAAAAAAAAATAATAATAATAATATCTGGGGTTTAACGTCCCAAAACCACGATATGATTATGAGAGACGCCGTAGTGGAGGGCTCCGGAAATTTCGACCACCTGGGGTTCTTTAGCGTGCACCCAAATCTAGGTACACGGGCCTCAAACATTTTCGCCTCCTTTGAAAATGCAGCCGCCGCGGCCGGGATTCGATCCCGCGACCTTCGGGTCAGCAGTCGAGCGCCGTGGCGGGCAATCTGCTAGGCCAGCGCGAGAGGTTGACGCGCTGCTCTAGCAGGCGTCTTCTCGTTCATGTGCTCGACTGCTGCCCTTTGTGTGATAGACGTAACGCCGCTGGCAAGCGTACTCGATCGGTCTTGTGGAGTTCCCTTTACGGCCTGCAAGCCCGTGACTGTCATACTGGGCTGCATCTCGGGTTAATAAACCCGTGTTGTTTGTTGACGTCCTGCCTCGAGTGCCTTTTCTGCACCGTGCCGGAGAGTTGACGAACACGGCCGTAGCGTCTTTGTTCGCTGCGGCAGTGGAGAACATCGTGTCCCTTGCCAGTCGCCTCGTAGGGTAAGCGTCTCGCAAACCTATCTCCACAATATATATATACGCGTGCGCATTGTTTCTGCATGAAGGAAAAGAAGGATTGATAGGCGGGCAAGTTGGAACTTATCCATCTTTGCGCAGCGCACGAAATTGACAAGGCACACAAGAGAAGAGGACGGGACAAGCGCTGATCTTCAACTGAAAGATTTTATTTGAAAAAACAAATATATATATACAGAAACACACGTGCCACGCAAGATTACACTCGATCAATGAAACGGATTTCTTGTTCCAGTAATGAGACTGATGGCTGACTTATACAAACACTATCACACTTAGCCATGTGGTACGCCTCTGAAATCTCACGTGTGCATTGATTATGATGGCGAGTGATGATGGACGTTTGCACCCCAAACATGCATCCCAAACATGCCTTTGAACGAAGGTTCACTGCCACGGAAAAATTGGCAATGACTCATTCTGTCGCTAACCAGGTTTCGGAGCCCAACCGATCCTTGTGTTTAAAACAGTGCATTGATGTGGTTTCCAAGCATAATACGCGTCCCAGTCGAGACGAACATTCGCGAAGATTAGTTAGTTCTTTTGCCGCCTGTAATTTGCGGCTTTTGGTGTCTGACAAGGAAGGGTCGTTTGTTGTGATGCCTGCGGGCATGTTTCAGGATAAGGCTGTCCTCGCACTTCAAAAAAACTTCAAACCAGTCACTTGCGAGCAGGGATCTGTTAAAAAGCAGGCACTTGCTTTGTTGTCGGAACTCAAGCTTGAACGGCTGCGGTCCTTGGTGAAGAATTCCAAAAGCCTGCAGTTGCAGATTTTCTTCACCGCCAAGACCCACAAACCTGAAATTCCTTTTGGGGCAATCGTGTCGGAGCATGGCTCATGGCAGCATGTTATCTCGGGTTATCTACAGACCCACCTAAGCTCGTTAACTGTCGTGGATCCGTTCTTGGTTAGCAACTCGCAAAAGGTTGTTGATTTCCTGGGCAGTCAGAACAAAAAAATGACTGCCTTCAGTGTTGATATCCAAGACTTGTTTTATTCTTTACCGCATAATTTTCTGTTGCAGTGTGTTAAGGAAACCATAACTGAACTAAATGACGAGACGCGGTTTGTTGATAAATGTGGTATATCAGTGCAAAGTTTTCTTGAACTTCTCCGTTTCTATCTTGATTCTACATTTGTATCATGGCGAGGGGATTTGTTTGTTCAGGCCTCGGGTGTCTGCATAGGCTCTAGAGTTGCCCCTGTTCTCAGTGATATTTTGTTGAGTATGATAGACCGCGATCTTGAGCGAGATTTCGAGGGTTGGGGCACACATATATTTAGGTATGTAGATGATTACTTAGTCTTCATGGAAAGCGAGGGCGGCACCCATGGTATGGTAAACATTCTCAAAGCATTTAGGGAAAGGGGAAATGGTCTTGTTTTCACGTGCGAAGTTCCCAACCATAAAAATGAACTCCAGTTTCTTGACCTAAATTTGCGATTTAAAAGTGAGCATGTTTGTTGGATTTACGCTCCACGATCGGTGAAGCCCCTCCTAAACTTCACATCGGCCCATTCAAAACTTGTAAAAAACGGTATTGCCACCTCCTGTTTGTACTCGGCCATCTCAAGATCATGTCATCATACCATAGACGAAAGCTTCCAGAATCAGTGCAATCGGCTAATGGCGGCCGGCTTCCCCACTTCTTTTCTGGCAACTACCTCTGAGCGTTTGCTAAAGAGAATTAAATCTAATGCGCAATCTGACAACCAGATACCAACTTCACAATGCAACCGAAAACGGTTTGCTGTGATTCCGTATGTACATTCCATTTCGCATAGATTAAAGAAACTTGCGGGGCAGTTCGAGGTTGACGTTGTTTTTTCGGGTGGCATCAAATTGGGCAGCCTGTGTGGCAAGATTGAAAGACGCGCAAATGGGGTTGCAAGGGCAGGTGATAATGCCTGCTCAATCAGGCATGTTAAGAAGTACACCGCGTGTTCAGAGAGGGTGGTATATAAGATTCCTTGTACCTGCGGGTCTGTCTACATCGGACAGACTACCAGATGTATTAATGTTTGGCTGCGCGAGCATGCGAATTCTTTGAAGGGGGGCGTTTCGTCTCACCTCGCCAGCCACTGCCGGGATTGCAGGTGCATGCCTTCGTTTGAGCAAACATCCATCATCACTCGCCATCATAATCAGCGCACACGTGAGATTTCAGAGGCGTACCACATGGCTAAGTGCGATAGTGTTTGTATAAGTCAGCCATCAGTCTCATTATCGGAACAAGAAATCCGTTTCATTGATTGAGTGTAATCTTGCGTGGCACGTGTGTTTCTGTATATATATACTATTTGTTTTTTCAAATAAAATCTTTCAGTTGAAGATCAGCGCTTGTCCCGTCCTCTTCTCTTGTGTGCCTTGTCAATTTCGTGCGCTGCGCAAAGAAAGAAAAAGAAATTTGAAGGCCACTTCTTCTTTAAAAATCTTTTTGCCATGTCTTGTCACTAAAATTTTCTTGTAGTGACATTTCGTGCAGTACCACGTAAACGACATTTCATTCATATTCTACGGTATTACTTGCCAAATCTATGATATAATTACAAGGCATTCCGTATAAGTGCACAGGTTGTTCTTCTACTTCGCCGCAATCGAAATTCGTCGTCCAGTGCCGGGAATCAAACCTGTGTGCTAGACCTTAGCAGTGCAGCAGCATACCACTATGATAGTGTTGAGGGTAAAACAACATTTCAAGTCATGTACACACTGTATTTTTTGCCTGATCATCTGCTACATAAGGCAAGCCACCAGTAATAATAATCATAATAACAATAATAATCATCATCATCAAAAATTATATTCAAGGTACCCTGGTCTGGCCTGTCCTCATGTAGTCCTTGGCTAAGTTTAGTAGTGAATGGCGGGCTGTGTCCGGACCTGGCTTGGTTATGTACACCTGGGCCTGGCCCGGGCACGCGCCTAAAAATTCGGCTTGTGCAGTGCTCTTTTGGTGTCTTAATGGGGCAGAACATGAGCTCAAGCTGTCACACCTAGTCTAGAAACAGCTGCAAAGGCTGACCAGCAAAAGTATTAGGACATTTAGGCATTTGTATTGTGACAAAAGATGGCACTTGTATTATTAAGGGACACTAAAGAAAAAAAGCGATTTTTTTTTATATAAGTAAGTTACTCCTTCACTATATGAAAAACACCACACTTTCTGCGAGGAGACGCTGAAAAAACACACAAAAAGAAAAAGTGGATGGCGACGCCACTTTGTAATTGCCGCACCAATCACCGTGAAGTCATAGGTTTTGATGGCGTCTATTTGGGCCTACGTACTTCCTATTCGGTAGAAATTAAATACATTGTCCTCTGAAGGGGCCAGAGACTTAACATACCAAGTTTCAGTGAATTCCTTTGATCTTATGTTACCAAAATACGAAAAATTTACTTTGAAATCAGTGACATCGCACGCGGAAATTTCGGTGCGAAATTTTAAAAATGATACGTTGACCATGAGTTTCTCCTCTATTGGTGAAATTAACGACGTTGGTGTTTTCAGAGTACAATTTATCATTCCAGACTGATTCATTGTTTCCCTTTAAAAATACTAGACATTTTTATTTAAAGGGACGCTGAAACGGTTTTGACGATTTTGTACGAACACATTGCGCCGGTAGAGCAAGTACTAAGGATCATTTACAGAACGGTTTAAGCTCTGTGCGTAAACTGTGTAATTTATTACATGGCTTTAAAGCTGCGAATCGCCACCGGTCACAGCGGCTCAGCCAGACGCGTTTTCAAACCGCCCATTTCCAGTGCGTGTCGTACTGGAAGCATGACGTCACGTAGGCGGCTGATCTGATTGGATATGTCCAGTCCACGACACTGAACCTCCTGTGGGCAGCTAGTGTCGCCTGCCTGTGTTACAACGTGCTCCGTGTTTACGTGAGCTGAGGGACAGTGTTTATCTCGAGGTGTCTTTTCTTGGACACAATGAATTTCCCTAGCCGTGTTGTGTACCACATATCTAGCAATTGGTGACTTGTTAGGCTGCGACATCGTGCAATGTTTGTGAGGCATCTGGCGAGCGGAATTCCTTCAGCTCGTCGCTGCAATGAGCGTCGCGCTCTCGCTATCCGTTCAACGCCACGATCCACGTGTCTGCGGCTGTAACTTCACCCCTGAAGACACAACCACATTGCCCGAGTTTATGCTTATCGATGATCGCTCTCGAATTCTTTTTGTTTGTCCGCATGCTTTTACAGGTTGTTGCCGTACAGAGAATAAAATAAGATGGGCTGGTAGTGTGGCGGCACCTGTCAGAGGAGATATCAACCACTCCGCGAGCTTCGTCTTTGTTGCCAGATGGCGTGCTGCCGGGCACACTGGGCCTCCGAGATAGCGCGCCACCTGTGGGCGCGAAATATCGGAGGCCATGACTGGGCGAAGCTCAAACCGTCGAGTGCGCTCATGAGAGCGCACTCGACGTGTCTGTGAGTTGAGGGCAGGGTGAGGAGGAGGGTATAGATATAATTGTCCGTAGCGGTCTTGGTACACGGTGCGTCGCTTAATTTCTGGTGTGAATGGTTTGGTGATGCTCTTGCCTAAATGCTGACAAAACTTCAGAAAACCGTTTCAGGGTCTCTTTAAGGGCTGGGTATACTTGACTGTGCTTAACATGTCTCACTGCACAGCACTACTGTATTGTGCTGATCCCCGCCACGGTGGTCTAGTGGTTATGGCGGTTGGCTGCTGACCCGAAGGTCACGAGATCGAATCCCGGCCACGGCGGCTGTATTTTCGATGGAGGTGGAGATGTTTGAGGCCCGTGTACTTAGATTTAGGTGCACGTTAAAGAACCCCAGGTGGTCGAAATTTCCGGAGCCCTCCACTACGGCGTCTCTCATAATCATATCGTGGTTTTGGGACGTTAAACCCCAGATATCATCATCGTCATCTGTATTGTGCTGGCACTTCCTACCGACCAGATCTCTTCACTATCATACCCATGTTTATGGCATGCATACATTATCGTGCACTCCGTGTTCACCTTGCAAAGGGACTGTGGGTTTGGTTATGTCACAGCTCAAGGTGAGCAAATACTGGTGGCAAACATGCAGTAAGAACAGGCTGAACGCTATTGTTGCTGTTTGTTCCAGTGCTGGGCAGAGGTACTCAGAAAAATACAAAAACTACTGGAATACATTTCTGACATAATGGGATATTTCGGAGATACTTTTGCTAAATGATGAAGGAGTATCTCAGAATACAGATACAGCGTTGCGGGTATAAGAACACAGATACTGGAATACTTTTTTTTATTTTGGGGATGCTGATGCCCCGCAAAGATTTTTGTTGAGCGCAGCATATTATTGTGAATAATGTTGCAGTGTGTTGAAACTTGCAAGTCAAGCATATCACTCGAATCACTAGTGAACACAGCACAAGACTCGTGAACGAGAAGTTTTCTACTGCTGCAGGCGAGCTCAAGTTCACGTTAAAATATCTAAATACAGCCTTCATGGCTGGAAAGTCCTGCAGCATGGCAATACTTCTTCTCAGGCTATCAGGTACCCCTCAAAAAATTAGGGGTGCTGCGGCAACATTGAGAAGCAGTAACTTTTGTCGGCAAAGGCCAGCAATACTGCAGCCACGATTTTGCCGTCAACTTTACCACATGGGCCGTTCTGTGCATGTGGAGAACCCTCCGCCACCCTCCCTGTGTCGCTTCTTGCCTTAGTCTGCCTTTCCCCCGTGGAAACAGGTCAGCTCCTTCGACAAAATAATGAAAGGAGATGCCCGTGTCCTATACAGTATCGCAATATAATCGATGCGTCGTGAAAGTATTTTGCTACTGAGATACAAATACATTTTTCAAATGTATACAGAAATACAAATAGTCAAAAGTATCTCTTAGATACTATCGTGATACTGTCTCAGCCCTGCTTTGTTCCACATGACCTGCAGCTCCTGGCCAAAGGGCCCTTACAGGCAATGGAAATTCTGTTGTGTAGGGAACTTACTGTTATGTGATGTATATAAGGCCAATAATGATGTGGGGGGGGGGGGCACGACCAACATGGCACTCAAGAAAAGAGGGACACATGACAACGCGCTGTCCTGTGTCCCTTTTTTCTTGTGTGCTGTGTTAGTGCCCCCCCCCCCCCCATCCCTACATCATAAACCAGCACCAACTCGGCCAACTATTTATTATACTATTATAAAGAACATTGCCAAGACTGAATGAGAGAAACAGAAAGGCAAAGTGGAATTCACCCTATGCACAGTGAATGTTTATTACAAAGGTAAGCCTGATTCAACGTTGTTCTTTGGTCATGCTCATGATTGCAGTTGTGAAAATTTCCACCTATTCCTCCTTCGTATTTTTGGTGCTGCAAATTCTTCTGCAGGGAAGCACATCCCAAGTAGGAATTGTTGAAGAGCTTACATTAAACGAGTGTATTGCCTCATGAGTACGAGTGGAGTTACAGGAGCTTTCTCTCTCCTTTTGTGCGAGTGAGCCACCCTAGGAGGGGGATTACGAAGTGCGTGTCATGACCTTGTGCTCTTTCTTGTCTTTTTCTCTTAGGACGCATTTCTTCCTGTCAGTGTGATCACGAGCGTGCGTGCGAGCATGGGGCGGTATCCCGTGGTGGCCACAGTAACTAAGCAGCTCGTGATGCTCAAATCAGCCAATGGCCGTGGACTTTGGGTTTATGGCATCATTTGTAGGAGGAGAGGGAACGATTTCCTGATAACTTTGAGAATTAATTCTAACTTTCAGGCCGCATGCTGCACTGTAATGTCTGGCTAGCGTGTTCTCGGGAGCCTTGACTAACAATTGGCTGCATTTTCTGACCGTGATGAAAAAGTGTTGCAGGCCCTCCTTAAAGAGAACATGGTAAAGCTATCTGTAGTGCTCCGGAAACATGGCTATGTAATTAACAAGTGCTACATTGTACCCTTTGATGGGGTCTTGAAAGAATACTTCAGAATTTTTTTCTTCAAAATGATATAACTGTGATGGCCCACAGTGTGACGAGCTTGGTGGAGCATCCATTTGTGACTGAGGCTGGAGGGAGTGAAGGGGAAGCTGTGTGCCAGCTGGGCATGCTCAGCTTGGCTGCCTTGACCGGAGCCCAGCCATCTTCCCCACTGGGACACGAGGGACTGGTCCACAAGGCACTGCTGCTGCTGGTCGGAATTCCATCAGACATTTTTCCTTACGATCCGGTGAGTTTTCACACTGCTGCCAATGAATTCGCTTATTCCCAATCTTTTTACTGACTGTTCTTCATAAATTTCTGCATGTTCTATTACACCTTTCAAATGTTTTAATACTGTCAAGAACCTAGACCCAGGCAGCGCTGTATGACCACGGGCAAATCAGTGAGATGGGCACTAGCTTATCGCGTTGTAGTTTCCTCCTCCAGGCTATTGGCCCCATACAAGTTGTGCCATTTTTACAGATGCGCAATCGTCATGCATCCCAGAAAGCTTGCTTTTCCACATGGCCTCCTCACATTTTTTACTGTGGCGTCTTGCGTAGCAGTGTGAGAGGTGTCATTGGGCGTGTTAAGTTAAGGAGCTCGAGCGCGCTCTAGCCGGCAGAGTGCGCTCTTGTAAACTTAACGGTTGAAAAGCGACTTCCGGTGCATGATTACGGAGCGCATTCTACGCACTCCAACCCTGGTCAAAAGTAAGAAGACGCCGACCAAAAACTTAAAAAATAATAACAAAGACGTTTCGGCTCCCGTACGGGGGCCTTGTTCACAAACCCTGAGACGATGCATGAGGGCGTGCGCGAGAGCTCGCGTCTGTTACGGCTTCCGAAGAAATGACGTGTTTCCGACTCTCTCCTCCGACGAAGTGCGTTCTCCTTCCCCACTCGTTCCTACCGCGCGAGCAACATAACATTCGCCATGTGACGCTTTCGTGCCCCCGAAAGAAGTAGGCGGAAATCACCGTTAAGCTTAGCTCCGGAGGCGTTGCACTCGAGCGCATTTGAGCGTGTTCCTTTGAAGTTCGGAGCGCGCTAACTTAACGCGCCCATTGTTTCCGCAGTGGGGCTACCTGAGGGTGACGTTCCGTGGATGAACTGCCTTCTTGTACTTTTTTGATTGGGATCAACTTTGTGCGCTTGCTGTGGAATGACTGTCCCACGATGCCTTTCCGTACCCTCAAATGCCTCTGTGTTTGTGGGGCTTCGTTAACAAATGACTTGGATATCTGGCAGGGGCAAACGTCCCTTGCTTCATATCCTGGCTTGGTGAGTTGAGCTTCAAGTGCAGTGCGTGTTTCTTGGGCATACTTAGGCAATGTAACACAACGTCAGCGACTGTGTCATAGGCGTGCAGCCAACGATTGAGCAAGGCTCCCTCCGCGTGTCAGAGTGGCACTAGGGTCACTTTAGCGGTGCAATGAACAAGTGCGGTAACTGCGCGGCCATAACTGCAGATCCAAGGGGCTGTGTCATGGTGCAGAGGACCAATCAATGAAGTCGATGCTACATAAAGTCGCCCATGGGCAACTGTACGTAACTTAGTCAGTAAGTAGGACTGAGCAGGGGCTGGAGAATGGAACGGGAATAGTTTTTCTAAATGTAGCGCTGCGTGCAGCGCTGTGATATTCATAAAATGTGGCCGCCGCGGCTTTCTGCACAAATTAATGGACTTGTGTGGGAGATGTAAAAGAAAAAGCTTGTTTACTTTCCCTTTAATCAGCATAGCACTGCCTTTGCGTGTTACCTTCATTTTACTTTAGAGTTTGCGTATTACCTTTGATTTTACTGAAGGCTTTCTGTGACACAGTTACTAGTGACAGATGCTCAAATAAATGTGGGACAAAGGAGGCAACCGCAAAGTGACCAAAAAGCAGGTAAGCAGTCCTGGTCAAATCACTCAAAAAGCAGATAAGCAGTCCTTCACAAATCGTTGATTACAACATTTCTCCTCAAGATGCAACACTTATTCATCAGACGTAGTGCGCTTATACATTTATCAGTAGTGATGGAGGCTAACTGCCTGGTAACTGCCTGGTTTGAGCACGTGTGTGCTATGAAAACATGGGGGTCAGCCAAGTGCTCCTATAGATCACTTACAGCGGTCCTATAAGCTTGTCATTCGGCCATCTGCCAGTTTGTGATAGCAGTGCATTATACATTTACATGTAGTGGGGTTTTATTAGCTGCATGTATTGCAATTAATCTAGGCTTACCAATTAAATTAACAAGCGTGGCATCACTTGCGCCAGGGCAAGCGGGAACAGATCTCGCTCGATGACCATCGGCACTCTTTGTCACCAGTCTGGTGCATTGAATAGCGAAGGCGGTGTGGTGAGTAAGGGGGCAGGAGACACGTTGGGAAGTGGCGACAGCACGCGATGGTGCGCGAGGCAAGGAAAATCCACGTATGGGATTGGTTAGAGGAAAAAGCTCGTGGCACGCAACCCAAGCCGTGGAAAGGGACCACAGGAAGAGAAGCGGGCATTGTTCGGTGGAGATGAGCAAGGTGGCGAAAGCCAGCGTCGCAGCCGCAACGGGAGCAGCGAGCGCCCGGTTCTGGAGGCAGCTGCACGAGAAGCCAGGTAGGGTGGCCATCGACCTTGGTATCAAACGAGCGAAGCTTCCCAGGCTTGCGGCAGCGTCATCGCAGCAGTTCTCAGGCCATCTGCAGCACTTCACCATCTCGACAAGACAACTGCAACCCACCGTACAATCCTTGGAGAGCCACAACGGCAGTTTGGTCCAGTGGCACTGAGCAGAGGCCGATAGTTAGGCCTAACCTTACAAGACTGAAGTTTTCGACGAAGACAACCGGCGAGGCGGCTGATCGACCATGACGACGACTGTAAGACGTCTGCAGGAACTTCGACGACGGGACCTGGCATCTGCTTTATCACCGAACTGAATCAGCGGACACCACGAACCGTTAGAACGTTCCATTGGGGTAGCGAAAGACTGAGAAGCCATAGTGGCCAGACTGTTTCGATTTTGTGGAGCTGAGCATAGCTTGGATAGTTTGTTATTTTAGTGCAGATATTGCGAGCTAGCTCCCTATTTTTGCATGTGTTACTTTTTTTCGTGAATTTTGAGTGTGTTAATTTTTTGCCGTGTTGTGTGCATTAAATTTTGTTTGCCGTGTCACAGCCGTCTCCCACCTCTCTCTCTCAATCCCATCCACATTGCAAGCACTCCCGAGATACGTGACAGGCAGAGGGGCTTCTGCATGCATTCACCGTGTCTCCATATTTGATGTAACCTTTCTCACTGGGTGCATGGGAAGATAGTGCTCACAAAACCACCAGTCATCTTGGCTCGCCTAGCGTTTGAAGATTGTCTGCAAGACAGAGTGTGGTCCATCTGTGTCATCAATAGCACAGAGAGCTAGAGTAACCACCACAGTACGGCAGGTTGTGGAGAGGATACAGGTGTCGACAGCAAGACCAAGGCTGTACCACATCAGGCCAGAGGATGACGCTTCAATTTGTCTGCACCACCAGTGCTCTCAGATAGTTCTTTAGTTTGAAAACTATGGTGCTTGAAGTGACCCCTCAGCGTCTCCTGCCATGCAGTGGCATCCTACGCATTATCAGCCCAATGAGCCGGCTTATTACCACCGTCTGTGTGCGGTCATAGCCATTTTGTTGACTTAATATATTCAAACATTTGCACAGCGTGATATTAGCATATGACGAACACAAATGACAGGTCACAGCATAAAAAACATGACACGCATGTCATGTAAACCATGATTTAGGGCCTGCTTGTTTGTGCTCGCATGACCATGTGGTTGGCTTTATGTGTACCATAGTTTGCCTAGCACGAAGTGTATGAGAAACGTGAATGACATGTCATGACAAGAATATCATTACTTGGGTGTCTTGTACGCCACCTGCTTTGCACAAATATATTCTAACAATGCGTGGGTGACCAGCATCTCGGAGGCATCATTTTAGCGTTAGGCGCATGGAACCCCACGTCTGCATTTCCTGCCACACGGTGCTGTTCGCTGCATTGTTTGCCGGGCGTTTTATGTTGCAAATAGCCACAAAAAGGGACCACTTTCTTGTGGGCGTCTCAAGGGCAGTTTTCAAACTGGAAAAGAATCTAGGAGCATTGTGCATCACTCAGAAGTAATTTACAGTAGTACATGAGACATTCAGCAATCGTTCAGCTGAAGTGCAGGCACAAACGCAAGGTGCTGACACAGTGCAGGTACACCCTACATTGCATAGGCACATCAGATGCGCGTAAGTGGGTTCATCTGTGCCGCTGCTGCGTTGCATCCACGTGCCTGCAACAAGTGTCATTGGGGAAGGAAAAGCACAGGCCAGCACTCTTGAATGGAATTGAGCAGTCTTGTTCTTTCTTTTCTTGTTTGCTTTGCATTTAATCAATTAAAAGAGAACTGAGGTAGTATAACTGAAGCTGGCTTGAAGAGTTAGGACTAACCTTGTCAACGAGTTTGGCTGTGGGCGTGAGGGTGCATGTTAAAATGTAACTTGGATAAATGGAGTGCAATGGCATGTTTGCTTTACATCCCAAACATGAAAATAAGTGCAACTTGGTTAACCTCTATTTTGTTCCATGCATAGCACATAGTACAAAAATAAATTGTGTTAAAAATTTCATTTGTAATAGTTAAGGGGCGATTTGCTGAGCAATTCCCTCAACTATGAACTTATTCCCACCTATCAAAAATGGATAGCTTGTTGCGTTTAATTTAGAAATTTGATGGTGAGCATTGCATATACAATACTAATATGGTCATTACAGGGTTTAGAGATGTTCCGTATTAATGTCTTCAGATTCACTATGGAGAGCAGGGGCAACAAAAAGAGCACAAAGTGTCTGGTCGTTTGAAAATCAAATATTGTGTGCACCTGCTCTCTTGAAATGTGAGAGTTGTCAGATGGAATTTAACCTCCCCATATTGTAGGCAGTGTGGAAAGTTTCACTTACCTACTGCCGCTAAAGTAATGCCAGTACAATTCACTCTAATAAGACACCAACAAAATCTGCCCAGGTGCTGCGCAAGTTCAGCATCCAGGGGGGAGCAAGGCTCAAAGGCACATCATCCGAAGCCCTTTCTGCATCACTGTGCTGTTTTCTGCAATGTGGCAGAGACATTCGCTTTCTAGAAGACCTCGTTTCCAGTGACGTGAAGCCCAGTGAGTCTTCTCTGTGCTCATTCACATGTGCACAAAGCTCAACTTGCTGGCACCTATGCAAAGCTAAGAACTTCAGGATACAGTAAAGCCTTTAATACTGCAATTCTCAATTTATTGAAATCGGCTGGGTAACAAATTGTTTTTATTTCCCCAATATTGTCTTTGTTGAAAACCATTCCATTTCTGTGAAATTTAGTGAAGTAAGTTTATGCCAATTTTGATTTAATAAATCCTCATGTATAGCACACATGCACCTCGTCCCTCTGACAAATAAGATTGATGAACATCAGTCCAGAGAGTTGAAGAGTTAGGGCGTGCAAACACGAACACAAGAGAGAAGTCAGGACAACACAAATGCCGACTAACAACTGAAGAGGCACACAACAGCAGAACAAGAAAAAAGGCACGAAAACTTATCGGCGCATGCCCATGCAATAGGAAAACCTACCAATTCGGCACACACGGTGGTCTACGTGAGAGATAACTATTCAGGCACTTGATTTCTTCTTTATGCAGGTTAATCGATGGTTAATCAATCTTGACATTGTCGAGAATGCAAGTGCATGCCAAAGTTCGATGAACACACAATTCTGTACCGACACAGGAATGAAGAAATGTGTCGAATGGTGTAGGCCTGGCATATCGATAATAGCACATTTGTGAGTGAAGCGTTGCTTAACTTGCATAACGAAGAAATCAAGTGCCTGACTCCGGACTGATAGGCATTGCCTCTTGCCCGAGTATGCACAGATAAGTTTGTGTGCCTACTTTCTCTTTCGCTGCTGGGTGCCAGTTGTTAGTCGGCATTTGCGGTGCCTTGACTGGCCTCTGGTGTCTGTGTTTGCACGCCCTGTCT
This sequence comes from Rhipicephalus sanguineus, assembly GCF_013339695.2. Taxonomy (NCBI): domain Eukaryota; kingdom Metazoa; phylum Arthropoda; class Arachnida; order Ixodida; family Ixodidae; genus Rhipicephalus; species Rhipicephalus sanguineus. Next base: position 1,834,050 of record NC_051185.1, on the reverse strand, counting down.
CTTTAACATGAATATACCTACCAACTAGCTCAGCTCTCTGTCATCCAGAGAGAGTCACTCTTTTGCAGATGTGGCTCGAGAGTGGAATAGACTGGAACACATTGTTGTGCTATCATTTTTTTTGTGTGTGTATGTGTGGCTAAGTTAACTGTGCACCTGAACTTGTGGTCAGCCAGTGATTGACTTCAGCACAAGTGGACAATCATTGGAAGGGCGACAAAGAAACGCAGAATAGAATGCACCTCCATTCTATCACTTTTTCTTGTGTAAAACTTGTGTGAAGTCTTAGTGTAGCTGGTGCTGCTCTTTTCTGCAATAGTTCTGCATTTTCGCATGCAAAAACTGGCCACTTACGTAACTATTATGACTACGAAGCGATGCTTATAGGAATAAATAAGCATTGGAAATGCACATATGTAGCAGAGATGATTGACAAATGGGTGAGCATGTCTTGTCGCTGACAATCCTTTTGCAATAAGCATTAGCTGTCTACTCGACAGTGGGTGTGGTGTAGCACCATTGTAAAACCGACTGTGTGCATTTAATGCACAACTAGCCAAATGAACTGTGCCGCCGTTCTATGTCACCTCTTCGTGCAGGACCACTTCAAGTGTGTGTTGTTTGCAGAATTGAAAGCAGCACGTCTGTCACCACGTTGACCCAATGAGATACACACCACATTTGTATATGGTCAGTTGCGGCACTAGTCCGAGGAAACTTGACTCACCTCTGCAGAGCTGCATCTGCGCAGGCTTTGTTAATTGATTTCACAGCTTATTGACTATACTTTTCAAAATGTCAGTCGGGGCAACAACACAAGTACCTTGCAAAGATCGTTCATAGAAAATGAGAAACAGCGTCAACTAGAGCACTGCACGCTTTATGAAGCTCGAGCCCGTCTCGGGCCCGTGGTTCCAAGCCCGGGCCCGGCTGTACATGACCGAACCCAGTCCGAGCCCGGCCCTGGCCTGTGGTTCCAAGCCCAGGCCCTGCCCGGGCCCGGGCGTTCATTACTAAACTTATCCAGGGCGCACGTTTTCATGATCGGGCCCGGCTCGGGCCCGCTAGAGGATATTAGTTGTTGATGATGATTATTAATGATGCCTTGCACTTTATTGCGGGTGATCGGACGGAAAATCCGGTGTGTACATGCATCGAAATGTTGCTTTGTCCACGGTGGTAGCTCGGAGGTTAAGCTGTTTAGCTAAATTCCTGCGACCATGGCGGCCGCATTTTGATGGGGGCGAAATGCAAGAACACCCGTGTACTTATCTTTAGGTGAACGCTAAAGAACTCCAGGTGTTTAAAATAGTCCAATCACCATTACGGCACGCCTTGTAATCATATTGTGGTCTTGGCACGTAATACCAAGGAATATAGATGAAATGTTGCCTATATGGCACATGGCAAGTCATTGTGGGAATGGCAAGCACCGACCAATTGTTGAAACAAACACATAAATTGACGTTTCGGCCCTGCTACGGGGGCCTTGTTCACAAGGAATGAAAGTTTTTAGGGCATGGGTTATATGGGCTTGATGATGTGGCATAAGCATCGAGTGTATATCGGGGGCAGATTGCCTGAGTTGCGGTTGAGCGTGTTATCGGTCGTCTGAATGTGAAGGGATTCAAGATGAAGCCTAGCTGTTTTGTTCTTTTCTTTTCCTATTATCTTCGCGCTGTCCCAGTCGATGTCATGGCTCGTGGACACTGCGTGCTCAGCTAGCGCGTTAGTTGCCACGTGCTTGGTTTTCACGTCATAGCTGTGCTGTTTCATTCTTTTTCCAAAGTCGCCTGTTTCACCGATGTAGACTTGATTACAATCGGCGCAAGGAATTCTGTACACGACGCCCGGGAACTTCTCCTTATCGAGTTTGTCTTTCACCGTCCCCACAGCTTGTCTGAGCTTGCGCGTAGGCACGTGAGCGACGTCGACTTCATACCCCTGAAGGATTCGGGACAGACCTTCGCTTATGCCGGGGACGTACGGCACAGGAATCCTTTTTCTCCTCCCCTTGTCGTTGTGTTGTTGAGAGTCATTTGGCGTAGGATGAGCTAGGCTCTTTTTAACAGCTTGAATGAGCGAACTGGGGTAGCCCGAAGGTGAGAGGTCACGGCGTATCGTGGCTAGCTCGGCCGCTTGGTTCTCCGGAGTTGAGGAAAGTTTCTCCGCCCTACGTACAAGTGAAGCGACCACCGACTTCTTCTGACACATCGGGTGCACAGAGCTGAAACTTAGGTACTTGCCAGTGTGAGTTTCCTTCCTGAAGACACTGAACGACAACCTACTGCCGTCGCGTTTCACGAGCACGTCCAAAAATGGCAGACGACCATTAACTTCTTCCTCTGTCGTGAACTGTATGGCTGGATCCATGCTATTAAGGTGCAGAAGAAAAGCGCTCAAAGCAGACTTCTTAACCACTGAGAAACAGTCGTCCACGTAGCGTAGGAATACCCTTGGACGTGGGTTGAAACTAGACAGGGCACGGGACTCCAGTGACTCCATTGCCAAGTTCGCTGCGGTGACTGAGATCGAGGCTCCCATTGCGGTTCCATGGACTTGTTTGAATAACTTTTTCTGGAACGTGAGGTATGTGTTGCTCAGACAAAACTCTAGAAGTCTGCTGAGATCTGGAGCCTCGAGCGGTGTCCTTTCTGGAAGACTTGGGTCCGATTCGAGAGCGTCAGTGCAGACCTTGACGGCGAAGTCAATGGGCACGCTTGTGTAAAGTGATTTCACATCGAAGGACACCGTGATCTCGTCGTCATGTAGGACCGTGTTGCGAACTTTTTCAATAAAGTCGTACGAGTTCCGTACGTGCGTTTCAGTTTTGCCGACCAAAGGGGAGATAATCCTGTGAAGGTAATTCTATAACTTGTGGAGAGGCGAGCGGGTGAAGTCGACAATTGGGCGCATAGGGACGCCCTCCTTGTGTATCTTGGGTAATCCGTACAGAGCGGGAGCAGAGCCATTGTTACACAGAAGAGAAAAATACAGCGACTTTTGCTGAGGAGGCACAAACCGAAATCCGTCAGCCAGTAGCTTCTGCGAGTCCCTTTGCACTTTTGCAGTGGGATCACGATTCAAGGGAACGTACGTTCGATCGTCCTCGAGCATGAGTCGCATCTTGTTTTCGTAGTCTTGTGTGTCCAACACGACAGTGGCGTTTCCCTTATCGGCGGGGAGTATAACGATATCCTTATTGTCACGCAGTCTTTTTAGTGCCTTGCGTTCCTCGGGCGACAAAGGATCAAACTCTTGATTCCGGCGTAGCTTCGAAAGCACACCGACGACACGGGTACGTGCTTCATCGCGGCGAGATGGATCCACACACATGACCGCACTTTCCACAGCGCACACTACCTTTTTCACATCAGGCTCTGGGGCCAGGTTGTAGTTGAGGCCTAGGCTCAACACGGACCACTCAGCGTCGTTGAGTTTGTGCTTGGAAAGGTTGTGCACAGAACTGCGGTTTGTAGCTTTGGAAGGATCGTCACGATGAGGCAGTTACCTCTGAAGCTTGTTTTCATGAAGCGCTTCATCTTGGCGTGCGCGTAAACCGGCATGGAAGTTGGCGTGCAGCTGGATGCTTGCGAAGTCGTCAGGACACTTGTATTCCAGGCGGCGGCAAGCGAAGAATGTCTCGTTCTCGAGAAACCGGATTTTGTCCCTGCAGTCCATGATCCTGGCTTGAAGGAGAAGGCGTTCGGCTTTTGTAACGACGTGGAAACCAAAGCGGCTTGCTACTGGCCTGTTCAGGCGTAAAGAGCGAGGAATCAAATTTCTTGCCTTGCAGGTTAGGTTGAACTGATGATGTCCTTTAAATGCTGAAGTTCGGGTTACCAGTGAATTGAAGCGGTACTTTTCTGTTCTTTTCTACATTCGCGTTGGAAACATTAATTACACAATTTTTTAAAAGAAGCTCCTGATTAATAACTGCTGCAGCACGATAAAAAACGTTACCGTTATATTTGGTGAACAGCCACCAAAAGAAGATGAAATATGAATCGTTCATATTCTAACGTCGTCACGGAAACGCTATTGCCATGTACAATATAATTATATAATCAAGCTAATTGGCACAGAATGCCTTAGACCATGCAAGGCATAACGTTTGCATGTGCTCGAAGGCCGTATTTATAGGCCTTTTAATGAGCAGGCCCGAGTCCTGCCCAGCCCGCAGCCTCAAGCCCGAGCCCAGCCCGGGCCCGCCAGAAAACGCTTCGGATGGTCCGGCCTGGCTTTCGGGTCGGCCCGGGCCCGTGCAGTGCTCTAGCGTGAACCACCGGACAAAGACAGAGACGGACCAAGCGCTGGCTTACAACCAAAGCTTTATTTCGTACAAGGGAGCATATATACGCTCATGGGTCACAAAAGGATGTGGGGGAGAGGACAACAGTGACAAGGTATCTGTTACCAATTCTGTGTAGTGAACTGAAAAAAATGAAAACACTATCATCCACGTGAAAGATGCACAAGTTGCTTGGTGAGGAGCACTATCCAAGGCACACTCACATACGTTTCACCTTTTTTTTTGTTGATGCAAAGGTGCACGAGTGTGCCCGTGAGAGTGCTCCTCAGCAAGGAACTTGCGCATCATCTTTCACTTCACTACATAGAATTGTTAACAGAAAGCTTGTCACTGTTGTCCTCTCCCCCACATCCTCTCGTGAGCATATATAATATGCTCCCTTGGTCTGGTCTTTGGACCTGTTTCTTCTTTTCCATGTGCCAAAATAAGCCCTCTGTGTCGGTTGCAGCCCTGACATGGCAGGCCTTTGTTGGAGCACTGAGGCATTTCCTGCACTACTTCCATGGCTGTCTACTGCCCATGGCAGGTCGTGCTGACACACTCACCATCCTTCAACTGACTCACATTGTGAGCAGTCTTTGCAACAGTGTGAGGTGAGTGACCCTCTGCATGTGTGTACTGTGATATGCTGTACAGTGGTGGTAGTCATTCACACTGTTGTGCTACAATGTCTGTGCCTGGCTGCGCTCACATCCGCCTGCTTACTTGGCAGAGAAGTATTTCTCTTAGTCGGGCACCAAACATGCCCATGCTTTCTCGTGATTGCCGCAGAGGCCCCGTGTGCACCAGTGTGCTTTTTCCCATTATAGGATAGGATAGGATAGGATAGGATTATAGGATAGGATAGGATAGACCAGAGGCACTGCACGTCCGTCTAACCTCCTATTGCTCTTGACCAAGAACTTGTGATTTTTCACGTAGGAGTGATATTCAAAAGTACTGTAATGGTATAAAAAGTGAAAGAGGAACACCCACCGCAAAAAGAAAAATACATTTTGTTTGCAATCCTGACTAGCCACACACACTGCACTGCTGTTCTTTGTGTGCAGAAATGGTTGGGAAGCAGGCTCAGCTGAAAAGTCTTTTCACGGTCGCGGTTCCTCTGTGAGTTTTTCTATTACTTCCCAACCAGACAGGCTTTCATCAAAACTTTGGCTTCAAACTGTAGTGTTGCGCACGGTGTCTGTGTGGTGCAGAACACATTTTCACTCAAATGAGGGTTTCGATGTGTAAAAGTTTATTTGATGAATTGGAAAAAAATGCAGTGATTCCACTCCTGCCCCAACTGTGCCAATGCGCCAAATTGGATTTACTGCGCCATCCTGATAACATCGACGGAAATTGTGCCAATCTGCGCCAGTTTCTCAGGTTTGGGGACGTCTATCACCAGCAATCGCATCGCTGGCACGTCACAACATGTGCAGCTTGACCTTGGGGCCACCAAAGTCACAACCACAGACCAAGAATTATTCCGCTGAATAAACAGCGTTTGCGCGTGCCTCCCGAGTAAGCCACAATTCCATGCACGGGGCCAACGCAGCTTCTGTTGTGCAAGTCGGTGCGATGGCAAAATGTTCTCCACAGTGGGTCATGATTTATAGGCCAATCCGTAGCGAGGTAGTGAGGCAGCAATACATCGGCGGACGCCGTCTGTTCCAGAAACGCTGCTGATCGCTCGTTTCAAGCGTCGCATGGCATGTAATTAAAGCAATGTTCATTAATAACTACGCTCGCGCCGCTAAAATGTTTATCAGTTCTGTTTTTGGACATCGTGGAATGAAATCTGGGAATGCTAGCAATAGACTTACGGAACAATATTGAACTTTCCCTGCTTCTCGTACATGGAAGAGCACGTTGAATAGTGGCAATGTGCTGACACTTTTCCTCAGATAAACTTTATCCTTGGATCTTCTTCCAGAAGAGCTTTTTCGTAATTCCTTCCACCTGCACATCCGGGTAGGCAATTGCTCTTGCGGTAAATACCCCCTCAAACAATCTGCCCTTTCGAGTTTGTGAGTGCTATCACTCTTTAAAAAGAAGTTTGTAAACCGATGGTAAACGCATGTATTTACTGGTTTCGAGCGTATTTTACTACCTTAGGCATAAGAGTGGTGCTGCCAATGCAAAAGCCTTTTTGTTGTTGTTTTTTTAAGGAAGCCGGCACGGTTAGCATGGATGATGTTTGAAGGGCACACCTTCCCCCTTGGGATCCTCAGAACCACTGCTACACGCACAAACGAGCGCCCTCCTCACCCAGACTCTGTTGGCAGCAGGGCAACCGCAGAGGATGCATGCGGCTCCTGCTCGAGCCTAAATGACAAAATTCGGGGCAAAATTCCAGGTTGTCGGCGGCGAAAATTCGTTATGTCAAGGGTGTCTCCCGCTGCCACCTTGTTACATGGAGGTCACAAATACATGTGCTTCTATGGAGTAATGGTGGGGAATAGAAAAACTTTGTATTATCGAGGAATTCATTGTACGGAGGTTCGTTATAGGCAGGTTTAACTGTACTTTGATATTCGTTCGAATATTCAAACTGCTCGAATATTTGCACAAGCCTAGTTTAATGCTTTTATGTTTTGCCCGCGTGCAGTGATTATGAAGGGTTTGTCGAGAGTGTATGTGCGTGCTTTATTATGGTATAAAGTTCAGTTCTTAGTCTGTGCTAGCGCTTGTGTACTTTTTTCATTGTGTCTTCGTGTGGTGTGCACAAGTTTTCCACTCTGCAGCCCAACCAACTAGACCACCTGTCCATCTCAATTCAGGAGTCCACTTGGTCAGACCTTGGATGAGAGAAAAAAATCATTTATGAAGAATTTATATTGCCAGCCGACCTCTACACACATCTTTTGCATGCAGGTGCATCACAGACATTTGCCGCAGTGCAGTTCAGGTCCAGGAGGTTGCGTCACAAAGACAGCAGGTAATCACATTCTTGCTGTATAAAGTCACCACCCTTTTTCTTGTGAGTGTTGCCTCTATCTAGCCTGTGAATTATCTGTGAAATTTCTCTGCTAGTAACAAGCTAGGCAGACTATGTTCAATGGTCGGCAACAGGCTTGACAACGTTGGGACGCGTGGTTGCTCCATTAACCATAAAGTTAGGTTTGTGTCGTGCAGGGCCAACGTCGTCTATTGCATCTCTCTGTCGTGTGGTCGTGTCTACGTCGGCGAGAGAGGCCGATGTTTGAACATACGTCTAAGAGAGCATCAGTTTTCCTTGCAGGGGAGACCCCTGACGCACTTGGCCATGCACTGCGCTGAGTGCCGGTGCGAAGCGCAATTCCCCGCGACGGAGATCTTGTTTAAACACCACGATCGCACGACACGAGGACTTGCTGAGGCTTTCCACATTAACACGAGGGCATCTACGTGCGTCAGTCATCCTTCTTTAGCCATATCGGAGAGGGAAGTGATACTACTCAAGGAAAGGGGGTAGCCTGTTGGGGGGAGGGGGGGTTGAAGGAGGTGTGTTTTTGTTCTGGTTTTTGGCCTTTTGCCTTGGTGCATGCATGGGAATTAGTTGAGCGTCAAGTTTAGATATATTTTCTGTTCAAGCAATAGACCCTATGCAAAATCTGCTGCCATCTAGCGGCCGCAGTGCGCAATTCCGCCATGTTGAAGGCTAAGTGCGCTCCGCATGTGCACACAGGAAGCGTACTTATCGACGTGTGGCAGCTGATAGGAATGACAATGCCGACATATTTTCGTGTGCTGTGTTGGTGAGATTGAGGAAAGTGGGATGCTGAAAAAAGGTTAGCAGGAAACTAGCCTCCATGTGTTATTACCTTTCCTTCCATCCGACGGGAAGCGGCAGATCGTTCCGTTGCTCCGGCTACTGCTTACGATTAACGCCGTGTTTACGTTCACCGTTCTTAATAGATGCGGTATGTGACAGCATCGGCACGCATCGGAGAACACTCTTTCGTGTCATGCCGGAACGAGACAGTTTTCGCACCGTGCACTCTTGCAGGCACAGACAAACCGACTTTGTGTACGAGCACCAAAGCTGCATCGCGGCTACTCGCGCATGCCTGCGCTGTTGTTGACAGCATTACTTTGTTTATTTCATTTCGATAACAATTACATGTTAGACAGGTAGCTAGTGCGCGTCATCGATTCTCAGCAAGCGAACCAATTGTGTTGGAACGTGTTGTTTGTAGTTTGTTTTCGGTTGTGTAGTTTAAAAAGGTAGCGTTTGGCGGGGTGCTTTGCACGCGTATTGCTTCACTATGCATATTTTTCAAGCATTTCATGTGCTATCACTGCCGAATTCAGAGGGGTGGCCCGGATGGCCTGACACCCCCTCCCCCCTACTTTCTTCTTTTATTTATACCCCACGAAGAGCACATGTCAGGTTCTCCCTGCTGACGCTGATCGCCCTTCGGAAAAAAATCCTGTATCCACCCCTGTGTGCTATGAAATATTAACAGATGCTTTTGTGTGGCACTTTTCGTATGAAACTGAAAAAAAAAAATGCTGTTCCCGCAGATGTGTTACATTCGACCATCGGTGCGCTACCGTTGGTTACGCGCTGAGGTGGTTTTGCAAGTGCTCAGTCGGCGACGCAAAACTGCCTTGCTGCAACAGGCTGAAATTGTAAGGCACGAGTAGGCCCCGAAAGCGACGATGTGAACGCGAATACTCTCGGCGCATTCTGTTATTTATGAGTACATGTCTTCTTGGAGTAACTAACACGTTTCATGTTCACTTTTCACGTGCATGAGAAGCGGACCTTTCTTACATTTTAATCGTGCGGTAGCTCTATGAAAAACATACGTCAGTGACTACATTGTTTCAAAAACAACAAACAGGACAACGTTTATTTTATATAAGATGCACAATACATTAGGTTGATGTAGCTGTCCCTTATAAAATACACTTTGAAATCGGTCAACAGCACTTTCTTACTGTCATCGCTGAGCTCAGCCGTGTCGCGCGCTAATGCCTCCTCCCAAAAATCCTACAACACATGCATGATATTCTGATAGCTATATAACAACGCTTCATTCGCTACACTAAAAACAGACAAAATTTATAACCAAGCGCAGAGCTTCAGTCTCAGCGACGGCCGGCTTACATGTGACTCGGTGACAAACTTGTACCTTCTTCTCGTTGCGAGGCAGTTCTTCACACGTAATAATTGCCAACGTAAAAACTAGGAAATGCAGGTAACGTGTACAGGCTCGTCTGACATTTTTATGCCCCGATTGCCGACTATCAACGCAGATACAAGCAAGAAGTTGTAGCAGCGATAGCAGTACGATTCGTGCACAAGCCTCCAACATGGCGCCGAATCAGTAGTTTCGTCAAACCTCCGACAGATGGCAGCAGTTTTGCATAAGGTCTATAAAGCTTTCAGTTGTGAGTAAGTGCTCGTGGTGTTCACTTTCTTGTCTGCGTCTTTCTTGGGCTTCTTTACACCATTATGAATCCGAACCAACTAACTCGCCTTTCCATTTTGCTTCACTTTATAGCACACGTTTCGCTCTGTAGTTACTGTGACAGCAGCAGTCTCCCACCTTCATTTGATTTTTTCTTTTCCTAGTAGATGTGATGGGTGGGTCTGTAGAATAATATATTGAACGGAACGCGCCACATAGAACTATTGTTGAACATGGTAGTTTCTCCAGCAAAGTGATCCTCGGCAGCAATATGCAGCGCAATGAAGTGAAATGACTGCTAGTTGTCCACTCGGGAAGCCTGCACAAATGTGCACACTGCGCTTCAAGCCATCTGAAGACACACGGTGCATGAGGCGCCTCCATAGTTGATGCGTACTGTTGTACACACTGCCGCTGAAGGTGATCTCAGACGTTGGACGTTCACCACCAGAGGAAGTTTGTCACTTTTAGGCCACTTTTCTTCATGTAGTCTATGCTTTGATGTTTGGCATCAGTCCAAGCTTGACCAACGACAGTTTTTTAGTGAATATATAAGTGATTCTGCCAGGCGGCACTAGCACTGCATAGCAGTTGATTTTTGATTTCCTTCTCTACAGAGCATGCTGCTCTTGCGCCACCTGTGTCAGTGTGCCAGGAGCTGCTGGGGTCAGGAGGCATCATCTCTCGTGGCATTCCTTCTTCGGCAGAGCTGCCGGCCTTATCTCCGGTGGGCAGTCAATGTTGTGTTCTTATTGTGGTCCTTATTTTGGTCCGTCCGTGTCTTGCGCATGAAGTGTTCATCTTTATATTGGGGTTGGCGCCTGAAATTATTATTGCTTAATACTTTTTCATGCAAAGTATTTCTAAAGGGGGAAGGGAAATACAGAGCTCACTAATACGTACACATATGTATATATACAGTCAAAGACCAATTTTTCGGACATGTTTGATATGCAGTTCAGATGCCTTCACGGCACTAGGAGTCAGTGTGTAAGGATGTCTGAAATTTTGGGCGAGGGAGCCCTTTGGTGTCCAATTTTTCTGACTTTCTGCCTCGATTGCAGGTTTGAAACGACGTTAATTGAAGCTGTGTTGGGATTACCTCGCAGCCTCAAAGTGTGCTTGTGGTCGTAGTGGTTCTCAAAAGTGAGCTTCACCGCAATAGTGAGCGTTAAGTGGTACCGCACATGCACCAAGAATCGGAAGGGGCTACAGTTAGCCAAAGAGCAGGAATAATAGGCTCACACTGAAAGAGGGCAGCCTTTTCTTTCAGGTTTTTGGAGGAGTGGCTGTACGGTGGATGTTGCAACGACCCCTACGAAGAGTTTCCCTTGGTCGTGCACAAGCAGGAGGTGGAGATGCGAGGTGAGGCTGGTCTCGGCTTTACTGCAGCCACAGTCGTTTGTTTTTTCACCGTGTCAGCTGGGGCGTCTAGCTTACATAGTGGCAAAAGTCTGTACTTCACAAAAGGCAACTCCTAAGAAAGGGCACGTGCCATTGCTTGAATAACTCTGGGACTATGTTTTGTAGCAATTCACTTCCCACTATTACTTCATTGTTCTAAGCAGCCTACAATGTTGGGCAAAGAGGATCACTACGATGTGTGGCCCCAATTCTCTTCGTTCCCTACTTTTCCCAAGTATCAGCATTTTTTTTCTTCAGGTCTAAGAAAAACCAGTCTTTCATTCCTGGGAAAAGCTCACCATGTGTGCGGTGTTCCTGCAACTTGTGACTCAGTCAGGTAACAGGTTTGAAAAATGTGCCAACACGGGGTGTCGCTGGAGCTGACGTTTCATCCTCTTCAAGGCTCTGCAAAAAGACAAGTCCGCTTGTCACCCCATGTTCACGTGTTCACAAACAAAGTTGCAGCTGCACAAGCACTGCTTTTCTCAAAGTTTGAGTTATAACCATGACACACACGTCTGTATTTCTTCTTCCTTAAAAGGGTGGTGCCACCATGTTTGTGGCTTGCGCATTCTTTGCTGCACACGCTTCTTGTAGCTCCAGGGAGCGTGATACACGCACCAAGATTCATGTATTCTCGCTAAATAATTTAATATCGCCTTAATTATGTGAACAATTTTTGGTTTCTGGGCGCTGAGTCGGGCGCTGACGTCGGAGTATACACCAGAGCATGCCTGTCTCACACCCAGGCTGCTGGCGAGCCGAGCGGATACTCTCGCACCCAGACGCCGGGCTGGCTGGACTGCCAAGGCACGCATGGGTCGCGCTAAGTAAACAGGGCAAGCTGAAGTTTTGAGGCTTTAAAGTGCGAAAGAGTACCCGTTCACGCCACTTCCGCGTATAAGAGCTCGTCTGGACACCACTACGTCGTCTTTGGATGTCAAAACAAGCAGCACAACAGGAAGATATCACTTAGCACTGTCTGCGACGATCATGACGCGCAACGGGAATAATGCCATTGTGGTGTTTTCAACTTCGCTGCAAGTGGATAATTATAGGCGGATATTATAGGCGGATAATTATGTGCGGATATTCAAAATTTCGAATAGTGTTTGCTATTCGATTCGATTCGCACTGGAATTTTACTATTCGAACTATTCAAACTTCCCAGAGACAAATACAGTCAACGTCTGATTGAAAGTGACCCTATATGCTTCACCTCATTACACTCTCGTATTGCGGCAAAGCTGCCTTTCAAGCTCCGTTACAGTCGAACTTAGCCAAGAGACAGTCAACGTCAAATTAAAAGTGACCCCTTCAGATTTTTAATATGCTTCACCTCATTACACTCTCGTATTGCGGCAAAGCTGCCTTTCAAGCTCCGTTACGGTCGAACTTAGCCAAGACACAGTCAACGTCCGATTGTAAGTGGTCCCTAGATTTTCAATATGCTTCACCTCATCACACCCCGGCATTGCGGCAAAGCTGCCTTTCAAGCTCCGCTACGGTCGCCAATGTATTAACTCAAGAAAACGTTGGTTCCAACTTGGAGATGAAAGATGTGGCAGAGGTGGGGGCTCAATTAATGCTGTTTTGGACCTGAAATTTGGGCAGGAAGTCCGAAAAATCAGAAGCCGAAGCTTTTTAGCATCCAAAATTTCAGACGTTCTTGTATGTCGACGTCTTCGAGGCAGATTTGGAACTCCAGACTTGAAGGGAGCACACCCTTGTCCTCCACATCAGTTGGGCTTCCACAGAAGTTGAAAGAGAAGGAAAGGCTGAGGAAATGGCATCTTTGCCTATCACGTGTAAAGTGTTGTCGGCAACACTTTGGTTGCACCAAATCATGTACATAAATACAATTCGGCCTCTATGTTGCCTCATTCTTGATAAGACAACTATGAAACACCGCCCTGCCAGCGCTTCATCAACCTAGCGAAAAGAAACACTTTCATGTTGCTATCTCATAAGAATATGCTTAGGAATCCTCTCTAACTTTTTGTTCTGCAATTACGCTTCGAAGTATTCGAAAGATATTCGAGAAATATTTGAAAAATATTTGATTCGATTCGCACTCACACTCCAATATTCGAATTCGCTTCGCACCCAAAATTTTGCTATTTGCACAGCTCTACGTAATTGTAATTCAAGCAGAAAAACTAGGAGCCGAGTGAAAATGCGTGAGTAATTACACTATCTGCGTGTATTCTACAGTGTGATGCCCACCTACTCCATTTTATGAACCTAATTTGCATGACACACAGCTGGTTTGAAGGCAGACGCAAGCTTTGTGTGGGGGTGCACTTAGTACCTTTGAGCATTTCCTTTGACGAAAACGTAGTGCAAGGTGGTGCTTTCAAGCACAAGCAATCAGCATGCTTTGCCACTTTCAACGTAGTATCAAGCTTTAGTGCTTTTGATGGCATCCACGCCTTCAAGATAACAAGCTTTCGTCTTCAAACGGTAGTAAATGATACGGTGTTTCTGAACAGCTGACCAGAATTTCATGCTTTCATTTCAGTGTTTGATGTCCACAAGTTTATTTGGACACGAGGCATCCAGCTGCACATAATACATAGATTGGCACGTAAAAAAGTACTCCCGCCAGTGTCCTTTACGTCGCAGGCGTAGTGCTAGCTCAAGCAGCTAAATCTGTAGCATACTTACACTGCACACATTTAATAAGAGACAGCTGCATTCCACCCATTTCAATATCGGCTTAACTAAGTGTAGCACACTTTCGCTTGTAAAGCATCATCGTTACAGGATTAAAGTCACGCAGATAGCTTCCAAAATGGATCGATGAACGATACTGCAGGTGATACTCTCTGACAGTACGCTTTTGTGTGGAAGACTCATTATTGTAAGGGCGCTCGTGAAACAAAAATCACGTTCCGCAAAACCAACCGCAAAGCGTACTCTTACGCGATGCATATTAAAATGATGAGTTTTCACAAAATTTTGTGCGCAACTTGCAATATGCGCCAACAAAACATCATTTCACTCTTTCGCGAGCTGCACTGTAATTATGACTCAAGCGTACTACAGTGAGGACGTTTTTTAACAAATGTAACAGTGCACGTACCTGACGAGGTTGCTTCCGCAGCCTGCTCAGCACATACTGTATACATTGTGGACTTGCGTGAGCAAGGTGTTTTTGATGTTCCAATAAAAACAGTGAAAATGTCCAGGCTAGGCAAAACTCGAAACACCCTCTCCGACGGGCTGAGTTTCGGGAGTTTCGTGTTTACACTGTGTAGCGTCTGCTAGCATGGCAGCCCGGGCATGTTGTTTCGTCGCGTGTGCGATAGATGGCGCGGCGCGCGATGCAAATATGGCGCTATGCACGGAATTCGCTGTGTTTTGGTCTATAGGAAGCTTGGTCACGTGAGCATGCACGTAGTGCTGAGTCGTCTGCATCTCGCACACCCGTGCCACACAAGCAAGTCCAACGTGCCGACAATTGCCATGGCTAGCTGCAGTAGCCGCGATTCTGACCCTGCGTTTGCATCCGCGTCCGACCCCAATGAGGACGTCGACTTTTTCTTTTCTGGAAGCAGCAAGGAGGACGATGTACACGGCTCCGTTGAAAACGCAGATAATCATTTTATTTTCGATTCCCTGGCCCATGCCGGACGCCTTCGATGAGGTTCAGCAGCATGTTCAACGGAGGGCTAATATCGACTGATCAGTGGCGACGTTTTCGAAGGTTAGGTTATAACTGTGCTATAATTGTCCACTCATACAGCGTATATTTCATCACACCTAGGGTTTCCATGGATGGATGGATAAACTTTATTTTGGTCCCTTGGAACGCACTCTAGCACGTTGCAGGCCGCATCGGAACAGAAAGACCAAGTTTCTCTGCTGCGTTGCGGGCCCGTTGAAAAGGTTTCCACGGAAGCAAACACTGTAGGCGTCTGGCGCCTGCCCTCCTGAGTATTACTCCTATGCGCTTTGATCACTCTGATCTGGTGTGCCGTCACTAAAACTTCCGTTGCACTTCCCATAGAGCGACGTCAGTGTAAGGCGCGCTAGCAATGGGTCTCGATCACGCAAACTCTTTGGAAGCGAATTAAAATATATACCTATTGCAAGTTTGCTGTGTCCGTCCTTGCACACAGAGGAAACCAACAACAGGCTTTTTATAGCCTCAAAATTTGATTGCACTTTAATGTTCAGACATTAATCATTAATTATGCATGCAATGAATAGAATTTTATCGGGCAGGATATATAAACTGGATTGGCATGTGGTTTACTCAGCTCCCGTAAGTTTTCAAGGAAGGAAGTGTTCCCAAAAGCAGTGGTGTCGCTTTTTTACTCCCTATGGTTGCATGTTTGACTCTACAGATATGTGAAATCAGATTCTAGTTTGTCAATTACATATTGTGTGATGTAGTCTGGGGTTAAACATGTTTCTGCCGCTCTTTGGTGATTGCCAATGCAGCATGAAGCTCGATGCTCTTTGCCCAATGTGTATAGAGACACCATCGATTCCTCTGCTTTATCCTTATTCAGGGAAATTCCATGCCTCACATGCATGTCAAGTGTGGATTGAAGTGTTGTCCAAGTGGTGGGGCCCTGGAATGTCGTAATGAATCACCGACGTTCAGCCTGCTACGGGAGCCCATGCGGAATCGCCTCCACGGACCTCCCAAGGGAGAGCTTTTCCTCATCACAACCACTGGTGCCCTCTCTCGCTCAGTGGCAAAGCTAAATAAGCACCCCCACATGTACCTCTTATTAGTACTCATTAATCACCAAGGAAATACGACTTATATACAGTGAACTCCCGTTAAGACGAACTCGGTTAAGACGTATTCTCGCTTATGCCGAACAAGACGGGGCCGTTTGTTTGGTTTCCCATAGACTCAATGGGAAAAAAATTCGCATAAGACGAACCACCCAACTGTACTCTTCTGTTAAGACGAACCTTCGCGGTGATCGACAACGCTGGCGATTCTGCGAAACGAACACTGCGGTTGATGGGGCATTCAGGCGACCGAGAAAAAGCAAAAAAGCAAAAAAAAGCGCTTCCCAGAGCAAAGACGCGAAGCAAATCGCGACGCGAAGAGCGTGAGATAAACGAAAAATCACACCATCTCCCGCTAAAGGGGACCATGAGGCGATGTGAAGCAGCGTTTCGGCATGTAGAGCCCACATTTCAGAGGGGGAGAGGGGAGGGAGAGCGGTAAAGTGGAGAGGGTTTGCGCATGCGCAGTAAGGGTGGTCATGCCGCACACCACCACCGGATTGAACTCCGCAATAAGATGCTTCACATCTAAAAGACCGGTCCGCGGGTAAGCCGCTATCCCCCTCACCCCCAGCGTGTGGGTGGGGGAGGTGCGGGTTTTATCAGCAAAGAAAGCAACAAAAACAGTAGGGGGATTTACAACTGGGGCCCCCAAGCCATTGCATCCTTTTGTATTCCCCTCCCGTTCTTCCGTTTCCCAGCTGGAGTACAAAGGAGAACAGAAGAACACAAGAGCTTGGGGGGCAAACGAAAAACAAAAGAGAGAAAGCGACAGCAAAAATTGTCTGTGCATTGTGCATTACAACCAAGCACGAAACTGAAACCACGTTCTCGGCGCACTCCCGTCAGAGGGGTCAGGTGCATTGTCATCGCTATCATGCAATGGCGGCCGAGCACATTTTATGGTCAGTTCGCGAGGGTTCGCGTAGGACCTGTGGCGTCGTATCTGTTCCCAGTGAAGTGCAAATTGTGATGAGCCATTTTGATTATGGAAGTGCACGACAAAGGAAGGCTATTTTGTACACTGAATATAGCTGCGCCGCGTCTTTTTCATGTGCGCGAGGCTTGTGACCGTGACAGTATTGAAAGTTGAGCTAGTTGGTACGGCAGCATGTTTGTGTACAGCGCGAGGAACGACGAAGACGGTAAGAACAGAAGGGACACGGACGTTTCCTCTTCCGTGTCCCTTGTGTTCTTACCGTCTTCGTCGTTCCTCGCGCTGTACACAAACATGCAACATGTTGTGACCGTGAGTAGTGGGATGGGATATCTTCAGCTGCACGTCGATCAGGAAAAGTTACTATGGGCCGAAAACAGGAACATATCCGGACCTCGAAGAAAACCTTGCAGACTTTAAGCAACTCAGCGTATGCAGAAGTGATCTTAAGAGCCAGCAAAACAGGCTCAGAGGAACTGCCAGGACAATAAATGTACATTATTTGAAGGAGGATTGTGCTTCTCTCTCTCTCATTTGTAATCGTCAACATAGGAGCGTGCTACAGTTTTATCATTAAAATGTGGTAGCAGTCATCATAGAGTTTCCTACAATACTTACTAGAGGGAACTCTGGCGCTAGTGTCTATGGGAGCTGCAACGCATGACGCTTCAGCCAGCACGGGAATGATGGGTAGTACACAAATTTGTCTAAACTTCGTACTTTCGGCTCTGTTTGCTTCTGCGTCGGCTGCATCCACTTTGTCGCAAAACGAATTTCAGCAAAAGTCAGCAGTTTCACTTCGCCACTTTAACTTCTTTAGGCTCAGCGATTCAAATCTGGTCACGAAGTTCACAGCGGTCTATTCTTTTATCCGAAACGAACGCCAAAACACGGCAATAAACAAAGCCACAAGTACGTTTGAAGCCGCAAGCACGAAGACTAGGCAAATTTGTGTACTACCCATCATTCCCATGGTAGCTGAACGATCGCAGTGCCAGAGTCCCCTCTAGTTAATTTTAGGAAACTCTATGGCAGTCATAAGTTTCCTAAAATTAACTAGAGGGGACTCTGGCGCTGCGATCGTTCAGCCACTATGGGAATGATGGGTAGTACACAAATTTGCCTAGTCTTCGTGCTTGCGGCTTCAAACGTACTTGTGCCTTTGTTTATTGCTGTGTTTTGGTTTTCTTTCGGATAAAAGAATGGATCGTTGTGAACTTCGTGACCAGATTTGAATCGCTGAGCCTAAAGAAGTTAAAGTGGCGAAGTGAAACTGCTGACTTTTGCTGAAATTCGTTTTGCGACAAAGTGGATACAGCTGACGCAGAGCCAAACGGAGCCGAAAGTACGAAGTTTAGACAAATTTGTGTACTACCCATCATTCCCGTGCTGGCTGAAGCATCATGCTTTGCAGCTCCCATAGACACTAGCACCAGAGTTCCCTCTAGTAAGTATTGTAGGAAACTCTATGGTAGCAGTATCTTCATGAAATTTTTTTTATTTTTGAACCCGTGAAATCAGGTGCTCGTACGATTCGTGTAATACTCTGCTTGAAGAAGGCATAGTTTTTATCTAGATGAGCCAAATAAATGCTTTTTCTTGTCTTTTTGCCCCCATTGTAAGTCTACCCTATTCAGTGTTTTCAAGTAACATATTTGGATGCACTTGGCATGTTAGCATGCCTCTTTTTGGGGGCACTTCTGATGAACCGAACTCCTGATAAGACGAACAGATGACCGTGGTCCCTTCGAGTTCGTCTTAACGGGAGTCTACTGTATATGCAATTTATTTGTTTATTTCAGTTTTCTCGGCTAAGTAGCGTTGGACAGCACACAGCTGTTGACCACTGCAGTTCTCTCTCGAGTTTTGTAAGACTCTCCTATGATCAAGGTACACAAAATAAATCCATAATATGATTGTTGAGCAAGTGTTCAAGGGCCCCTTTCAATTCAGTTTTCTTATTTTGGCCAACTATGTCAAGACCGCCAGCACCCTGTCCCATATGCAAGAGCTGTAGTAGTGGGGAGTTCTCACATAAACTAAAGTGTGTAGACGGTACTTGAAAATCAATAGAGGCTGTCTTGCCATGTAGAGCAAAGAGATTGTTTGCTTACACATTGCACAGAGCTCTTCAGAGAACGTGAGTCTGATTTGCAAATGTTTGAAAGGAGTTTTAAAAAAAAGTACTAGGGTTTTTTTTTTTTTAATCATTAGTAATGAGCTGGCATGTGAGGTAAGCTTTATTGAACAAAGGGAACCCTGCTTTGCAAACAGCCCTGCAAGGTGTTCTTAATAGCCATGTCGGCTGTGGGATGCCATTGTTGTGCATTTTTAAAGTTTGATGGAAAGCAGTAGGTGAGGTGGTCTTGACCCCTTGGCAATTACGAGTGTGTACGATGGGCTTCATGCACCATCTACTGTTTGGACCATTCGGCCAAGGTGGGAGGGGCACAACTGAAAGAAGTGCTGTTGGGTCTCTGAGATCTCATACTGCAGTTATTGCTGTGCTGAGGTGATTGATGAAGCGGTCACGGTGAGTTAATGGAACATTTTTTATGCAAGTCGACACTGAGGAGCGCAGAAATGACCTGGGAGGACATCACTTTCCACCTCTCTCGGCTTCAAGGCTGGTGTTGTAGAGCCCAAAAATCCTTTCCAGCAGCTCAAAGCTACCAATCGAGAAGCGCCACCAGTTACAGTTTTATCTGAGCCATTTGACAAGAGAGCTTGGCATCGGTTGCATCATCAGCTCTTCCACGCTAACCAGCTCAGACAGTGGATTTGACTGTCCAAAGTAGTACCACAAGAGAAGACGGCAGATGTAGCCACATGGGCCAATCAATAGTATGAATTGTGGCTAAGGCTACACCATCTGGGTCCTGTTTCAGATGAACGCTTCTGGGAAAAAGGATTCCAGTATGCAGCCTCTGAGGCTCCATTCCTGGCCCCTTTCATGCCACAGGTCTTCACCAGCGCCAAGAGCGCCATGCTGCTCAAAGTCTGCAAGCCTCAGGTGTGTGTGACATGCCATCTGAATCGATTTTTACGGTTTAGTACTAATAATTATTTCGTTTTGATGAAGATGAGTTTGCCCATGAAGTGGGCTTGCCAAGGGAAGCAAAAGTGCTTTGTGCTCACTTGTATTCAGGTAATAGTTGCCGTTTGCAAGAACAGAGGGCAGGACATGCGGCCCAAAACATGAGTTCACAAGACATGAACATGTGCTCGAGGTACCCCGAAATACTTGAACATTAAAGTAAAATTTTTTCTCCACTAGCTTGTGGGAGCATCCGCAGTCTACACTCGTGCGGGAGCTGGGCTCTCCTTCACTTAGCTGTTGAGCCTCCTATGAGCCACTTAATGCATTCCAAATATGGTGGTTGAACTTCTTAGTAGAAGTGAAAATGTGCAGTCTAGAATCAGCCACTATTCATCGGTCAAGCTGTTGCAGGACAAAGCTGTTGTGCACCATGTGGCACAACCAGATGAACACGGGTGTTGGGCCAACTGGGCGCTGTGCACAGCAAACTTTGCTACATGCACTGAGTGGCCACAGTGAATGCAGGAAGGGAGTTTTGAGGGCTCATTTCTTTGTTTGGTAATCGGAAGATGAAACCAGCGAAAAAGAACAACCAGCGCTTGTCCTGTCTTCTTCACTGGTTGTTCGATGGAGGCGAAAATGTTTGAGGCCCGTGTACTTAGATTTAGGTGCACGTTAAAGAACCCCAGGTGGTCGAAATTTCCGGAGCCCTCCACTAAGGCGTCTCTCATAATCAAATCGTGGTTTTGGGACGTTAAACCCCAGATATTATTATTATATTCACTGGTTGTTCTTCTTTGCTGTCTTCATGTTGTTTTTCGCTGGTTTCATCTTCCGATTACTATGAACCAACTTGCCCAGAAGGCTACATTACTGAACTTGTTTGTTTGACACAGCCTTAGCTGATAATGAAGCCGAGGAAGGTATAGGTGATTGTACTGTTTCAAGTGTAGTGTACTAGTAGTTGGGATGTAAACCAGTTGTTAGACTGCGCTCTTTTCCTTCGTCCTTGTTTGTTGCATGCAAAGATGCTAAAAGTGGAATTCGTTCCCACTAGGCCGATGAGCAGTTATACCGTAAAAACCGGAATATAGGTCGAATTTTTTTTCAAAAAACAGCCGTAAAATGTCGACCCTCGTCTTATATACCGGTCACTGACAGAAAAACTTCACAAGTCTGGCCACCATGGGCAATTGAAGTCAACCGTCTCCATCGCCATCGCAATCATCGGTGTTGCTTTGTTTAGTGACGATCTCGTCTTGCGCTTTTGTTGTTGTCTTGTGAATCTATTTGGGCTCCGAGGTGCTTTTTTTCTTGTTCTCGACTGGTGGCCGATGACAGTTCACCGTGGCGTTCAAGAAAGCAGCGATCGAGTTCGTGAAGGCACGAAGAAATCTGGTCTGAAGTGTGTGAAAGGTGTGTTGGGATGCTAGCGCACGTGAACGCGAGCAGGAGCCGTGAGTCACAAACAATAACTGAAAGTTTATCTTTGCATGGGTGTTCTCGCTGCTCCAATCTCGCCGGATACTATTTCTTTGTTGCTTCCTGCGATGCCGGCCGCTCTGGTTACAGCGGCACGTGTGGCTATGATCAGCGGGCAGATTGAGTGCACCACAGAAGCATTCACTACTGGCAGACGCTGAAGCATCACAAGCATGCAGCAAACAAAAGAAAACTTTGTTTCAGGGCCAGACGAAGGTTGCACAGTTTAACCGAGAGCTGTGCTCGCGTCGTGGTTGCTATCGGAGACCTCAAAGTGCATCCAAATTAGCGCTGTCAAGACGTTGTGACGTTTTACAAGGATAATGCTTGAGCCCATCTTTTGGCTTTCTGCCATGTGGAACTTACGTGTCAGCACACATGTAAACAAATGGAATTTTCACTGTGCACCATTTGAAATTGTGTTTGTTTCACGGTAAAGGCACCTTCTTAAACTTTGGCCATTCCGTGTACTTTTTTTTTTTTTTTCGGTTTTCAGTAATCAGAAGTGGGGGGTTTCGACCTATATTCCGGTCCGAACTATAATCCGGTTTTTACGGTACATCATGGCATGCAGAGTGGCCTCCTATGGAGCAAGCAGCTGCGACCCGAGTTGAGGCTGTCCTTCAGCAGCCGGCAGCTGGCCCAGGCCAGGGAACTGTCGGAGCGCTACGGTCGTCTCATGGAGTCTGAACTGCAGCTGCTTCCACTACCCAAGTTTCGCCTGGGGCTTGATCCGCACATCAACAGTGAGTGGTGCTGCGGAAGTTTTTCACCCTGCTGCTGTTGAGCCTGCCGTTGCTACGATATATGACGTGATTCTCGCATAATTAAGTGCCTTGGAATTCCACCAGATAACAGGCTGCTGGATTTGGAGCTGTTGTTTACTGAAAACCATGCATGTTGGTCTTGGTTTCAGAAGAGCCACCGTTGATTTTCATCGGTGCACTCAAAGGTGGCATTGCAAGAGCATTCTTGAAGGCTGCCTTCATCAGATCTTGTGATCACCAAGTAGATATGAGCTTCGAATCCCTAGTAGCACGGCTCAAGCTCGCAGGATATGTCCTAACGCTTTTGATGAACAAGTTTCGAAAGCTAGCATTTGGCAGCTACCCAAACTGAAAAAAATGCCCCCGCCTCCCCGAAGGGAATCGTGAGGAAATGCGAATGCATTTCTTGTGCCGAGAGTGCGCGGCGTAGTAATTTTAATGGCGTAAAGCTCGACACAACGATGCACTCAGGTGTCTCCCTTTTGGGCGCCTCTTTCAACGAACGCTTCCTGCGTGCGTTTGTAATCACCTCAGGGATGTTGCCACCGCCTTCAGTGCAGCACAAACGCGTTTAGAATGCGCTGTTTTCAAGCTGTGCCAAGGCAGCACAAACGCTACAAACGTGTTTCAAATGCACTGCATTGAGGCGGTGGCGCAGGGAGGAGAGAGAGCGAACGGCGAGAGAAGGAGCGGCAAAGCACTGCACCTGCCCTCTCCTACATACTCTCCACACACGCGGGAGCTCGGATGTGAGCGCCCTCACAAGCCAGAGCGCGCTCCTCCTCTCCACTCACTCTCCGCTACTACGCCCACACCACCTGCTCTGGTTGCTAGGGGGAGGATAAGCGCGGCGCGCCCATAGCTGTTGCTATGGGAGAGGGAGTGAGAGCGCAGAGGCGCGCGGACAACACCGGATGCCTCACATAGCCCGACTAAGAAATGTAGGGGTGTGCGAATACTCTAATATACGAATACGAATTGAATTCCAACCTTTCGAATAGTTCGATTCGCGAATCGAATATGAAGTATTCCGTAACTCGAATATTCGATATATTCGGCGAGTCTGTTTGGTTGGCGGGTGAAACACATACTATACTTTGAGACTGCACAGTCTGTCCAAAAGTACACAAAGTTTGAATGTCACGAACCTGAGAGCACGCAGATTAAATTGTGGTCGTGACACAGCCGAGCCGCGAAACTCAACTAAGACAGCCTTTTGTTTGCGCCGCTCGCACAGGCTACACTATGTCTCACTTCCTACACATGCAACAGTTGTAGATACACTTGGGAGGAATCGCAGACTGCAATTCGCGAGCACAAAACGAAAGCGCGCCATTACGAACCGCAAAACCATGTACCACGGCTGCCACAGAGAATATTACTGGCGTGCAGCACTGGTTGCGTCGCGTCGCTGCGCGGCCGATGATGATGATGATGTAGAAGTGGCCTGCCTCTTTGTAAAGGAGGAACACGCTCAGTGTCGTGGCCTCAAAAAAGAAAAAGGGAAAAAAACGGAATCAATAAAACCCGCACGCGACAAAGGCAGGAGATGCGCACGCAGCAGCCTAGGTCCCAAGTTCGGCGTACAGTTGTCCACCACTCAGCTGGCTGGGCGGCACTCGCGCCACCTCTCGGCCACAGAGCCACCCAATTTCTCTTCTCCTTTCGCAAACGGGATAGAGGTGGCGCTTGTTTAACTTCTCCGTTGACTTGTCGAAGCTTTTCT
The DNA here is from genome assembly GCF_013339695.2 of Rhipicephalus sanguineus. Classification (NCBI taxonomy): domain Eukaryota; kingdom Metazoa; phylum Arthropoda; class Arachnida; order Ixodida; family Ixodidae; genus Rhipicephalus; species Rhipicephalus sanguineus. Next base: position 1,810,243 of record NC_051185.1, on the reverse strand, counting down.
CGTGGACATATTCATAGTCAGTGGTGGTTAGTTAACGCGTCTGTAACCACTCTTGCGTGCGCTTTTTAACTTTTTCATTTTTAAATTTAATTTCATTGTTTAGTCCTCTAGGCCAGGGCATCGGTTGATGCCTGCCCGTTGCAAAGGGTGGGGCCACAAATCGAATCCAATCCAATCGCTGGCTCCGCGCCGCTTGGCCGTTTGCGTCATTTCTCCGGGCAATCCGAAACTACCAAGTCCCTCGCAATCGGAAGCCACGCCGACGTGTCCTGCTACCGAATTGTATCCGCGCGAGCTGCCGGAAAACGTCGTCCAACGGTCCTGCTGGTCAGGTGCGACATGAGTGAACGAACGAAAAGTGCCATTTGGAAACATTTCTTAAAGAACTCGGCCCAAGAGGCAACGTGCAAAAGCTGTGACATGAAACTTCGCACACCATCGAGTACGACGACGCCACTTGCGAATCATCTCAAGAACAAGCATTTTTCTTTGCGCAGTGTGTTCATGAGAGACAGCGGTAAGCAAGGACGACCAGACGAAGCACAGCCGCTCATCAAAAATGCGTTGAAGTGGGGCAAGGACCTGTCGCAGCGCGAGAGAACGGCGATAACCACAAGGATTACCTGAATGCTGGCGCTCGACCTCCAGCCTTACAACTGTGTCGAAAATCGGGTTTCAAAGATCTGATGAACCACATGGAGCCTTTGTACAAGATACCCAGCTGCACTACATTTTCAAGGACAATCATCCCGGAGTTGTACCGAGACATGGTCATGGCTGTGAAGGAGAGAATGCACGCGGACTTCCAGGAAGGCGTAGAGTCGATCTCGTTGACAAGTGACATGTGGACGTCGAGGTCTAACCAGAGTTATATCAGCCTGACCTGCCACTATTTAACCTCCAACTTCGAGATGAGAATGAGAAGCTTTGCGTTGGAAAAGCGGAGCGTGACCGAGAGCCACACTGCTTGCAACATCCTAGAGCACCTGCAAGCTATGATGGATAACTGGGAGCTGCCACAGCAGAAAGTGCCAGTCTATGTGGTGACGGACAATGCACGAAACTTTCACGCGGCCCTTAGGGGTATTTCTTGCGTCCCAATGCACTGTATCAGCCATACACTGCAACTAGCTATAAAAGATGCCAAGGAAGAAACAGCAGGAGTGCCTGCCATTCTCAAGAAGTGTCACACAATTGTTGGCCATTACAAACACAGCGCCCAAGCTGCGGCAAGTCTGAAGGACTGCCAGCGACAAATGGAGCTCTCAGTTCTGGAACTTAATCAAGATGTGGAAACAAGGCGGAATAGTGAGAACGACATGCTCTCACGTCTTGTGCAGCTGAAGGAAGCCATTTGTTTGGAGCTGGCCACCTCTGAGACAACTTTGCCCAACCTGGGACCACAGGAGTGGAAAGCTGTGGCTGGACTAGTCAAAGCTCTTGAACCAATCGCATCGGCGACCAAAGATCTTAGTGGCCACAAATATGCAACTTTGTCATCAGTGGTACCGTTTTTGTATTTAACACAGATGGTTCTGAAATACTGTATTGCAGCTGATGATGACACCTCAGAGTTTTCTAGAAATGTGCTGAAAAGCATGAGGACAAGGTTTCCAGGGCAGGACGAGCAAAAGTATTATGTGCTGGCCACCGCCTGTGACCCAAGGTTTAAGGACCTCTCCTGTACTGAAACATTCCAGGAAACAAGGCTCTTGGAGCTTGCAAGAACTCAGTTGCAGCTCCCTCCAGAAGAAGAATCAAGTGACTGTGTCGAAGCGTCGACATCTAGAGCTCATAAGGAGCGTGTCAGCAGTATCTGGGACAGCATTGAGAAGCTGGCGGCGTCATCAGAAAGAAGACACTCCCCCGAAACAGCCAACATTGAGGAGCTTAAGCGGTATCTTCGTGAGCCCACTTGCAGCAAGGACCAAGACCCTCTAGCATGGTGGAAAGAAACAGGCAAGCAGCACTTCCCAGAATTGTGCAAGATGGCCATGAAATACATGGGCATTCCCGCAACAAGTGTACCAAGTGAAAAGTTGTTTTCAACGGCTGGTAATACCCCTGTCACACGGCCACCACCGAACTCCGTTTATCTCCGTTCCGCATTGAACTACTTAATGGAGCTTAACCAGAATGGAGTTGTGGCCGTGCTACACGGATCGGGGCAAGCTTTCGACGGTTGCCGCATGGGGCAGAAACAGCGCTGCTGCGCTTGTCGAAACGTTCAATTTTTTGCCGGTGAAGTCGCCTTTTTAAAGCAACGAAAACGTGTTTTTGTGTGTTGATGAAGTGCTCGGAATCACCATTGCTGTCACAGTGCTTGTGCGTGCGCCTCACACGTGCAGAAACAAATATGGCGTGACGCTTCACAGCATGCTTCACAGCGGCGGCTTGGCGAGGCGTTGGTGTGGAGAGTACAAGCGCTGATGTCCGAAAAAATACAACTAAAACTTACACTACGGAGCGTGAAATGCTACGCAAAAAAAGAGCATAGTTTTTAAAATTATAATTGAGCTCATTAGGACGATATTGCTAGTGCGGTTTTCAGTGTAGCAGTAGCTGGCTGGGAACGAGAGTACTCCATCGAACCGAAATGGTCATTACCGAACTCCCTCCACCAAAAGCTCCATTTAACTTCCTCAGCGAAATGGTGACCGTGTGACATGAACCCCATCTCCCTCGAGGAAAAGACGAGGGAGTTAAACGGAGTTCACGGGCGCCCGTGTGACAGGGGTATAAGATTGTTACGGCCCGGAGGGAGAAGTTGACCTCAGATCACGTACAACAGCTGCTTTTTTTGCATGAGAATTTTAAACATTCATGCTTCTTTTAAATAAACTTGTTATTCGATATTCGATTCGATATTCAGCTTTTTTTTCTTAATTCGATTCGGTATTCGATTCGAGACTTACTATTCGGTATTCGCACACCCCTAAAGAAATGCATTCGCATTTAAAACTGGCCCAGCAAGAAGTTGTAGCAATTCCTTGCGTACACAAGGTCTCACACAGTTTGAAATGCCCATAGACTTTCAAACTAACACTTATGTCAGTCATGAGAGAAATCCATCCTGAACGTTATTTCGAATCAAGGGTAATGAACTTTCCTATTTGCCATGCAAGCCACCAGTTCCATCGAGCTGAATGTTAGCCAAAGTGTAAGAACAAAACGAGGCCAGCCATGCACAAGAGATGGTCACAGAGCCCTGGCATCTAGGGGAAGTGGTTTTTAGTTATAAAGTGTTCTTTATTATTTGAGCTAGGATAATGAAAACCTCAGGGTCTATGTGTTTTCATGTTCTGATATGAAAAATTAACATAGCTTTTAGGTGCGCTAAGCCACTAATCTTAAAATCATTCATGAGCTCATCATTTGATCACATTCCTACCGAACTGGCTGCACATATCTTGCTGTGTTAAATGTCAGCGGATTCCACACATCTCAAGCAATGCAACAAGTGTAGTTTTATGATTCTAGCTTTTCTACAATGAAGGTTATGGTGCTTCGAAATTCTCATTTAAATGATGGAGAAAAAGCACTAATTTCACTCTTTATAATAAGTCGAACCCACTTTTAACGATCCCACATATAACGATCTATCGGTTATAACGACCATATTTGGGTGCACTTGCGATTTTCCTATGCTAACCATTGAAGCTGCGTCCACATATAGCGAACATTTTTCAAAGCCTCCTACTTTTACAACGAACACTTCAGACACGGTCGCGGTAAAAATATAACGCATACGAAGAGAAAAAAAGTTAAAACAGGCCTCCTAAGCATGAGAGGGGCGCGTGCCCCGCTCCAGTTTACTCGCGACAAAGATCGGCGAGCACCGCACGCAGATTTCGGACGCTGCGAGCGAGGTCGCTCTTTTTCCAGCTGTTTCTTCAGTGGCAGAATGGCGCAGTGAGGGAAAAAAAAAAGGAGGCAGTATGAAGCCTTGCGGTCAGCTTTCGCACGGTAACCTTTCCTCACGCCGTTCTCTGCAGCTACGACCGCCTCCGATGAACCAAACAATGCATTGGAACGCAAGAAGGCATAAATGCAAGAAGTGATAACAGCGATAACTTTCCATCGAATAAAGGTTCACTGCGTCCCTAAACTCGTCGACGCCACAATGGGCCGCAAAAGGTCGTCCGTCTTTTCGGTAACGGCAGAGGCCGGTCGATCAGTGATTACGACTTCCGCGCGATTGCGGCGATGCCTTCGCGGATAAGCATCCGAAAAAAGCAAAGGCGAGGTGGCGGTCGTTGACGAACGTGCCATTGTGACTTATAGCCGACAACCTTATCACAGTCATCTGTAGATATCTGCGCGTCTGCGCGTGTGGCATACGCCGTACAATGTGCGGACTGATGGCGATACGAGCGCGCCATGCTGCCATTCGCAAGTTCGCTGCCGCCGCGTCATGCGAAACCGCTTTAAATTGCACGTCGCTTTATAAAAACTAAAGTAGCTAGCTGTTGTTGAGCGGCGCGGGCACCGAGAAACGTCGATGCACTGACAGCGAGCGCGCATACTACGTGTTTGAGTAGGTGACAATTGCGCCGCGCGTCCTCGTGCAGGGCCGCGATAGCATCGCGGAGACGTAGAGTGCGCGTTGCCTGCAAGTGTTTGTCTGCGCCGCGTTGAACGAACAGGCTACTTGCCGCACCCCTGCACGGTCCAGAGTGAAGCAGGCACGGCAGTGACCCCAGCAGTGACTCCGCGAGCTCGAGTAGGCGACGCGCTGCACGCAGCTAGCCAGGTATGATAGGCTCCACGTGGCGGTAACGCGCTTCGGTGAAACGGTGTTAGTTCATTGCATAGTTGGTGAGTTCACTCGTGAGCACGCAGCGGGCGTCGCTTCACGACGCGAAAAGGCTTAGCTTGTCACCGGAGGGGTTGTTAGCACTTTAATAAAAAGTGCACAGAAAAAAAAAAAGACAGCTTGGCCGCTAAGCGCACGTTTTTAAGGGCGAGTCCATATACAACGAACTACTGATATAACGACCACTTTTCGCGACACTTTCGAATTCGTTATAAACGGGTTTGACTTAATTTATAACTTCTCAAAATTACATCGTATGTCTCCCCTGTGCACTTTCTAAACGTTCAGGTTTCCAGCACAACAAAAGTTATCGAGATTGACGGTGCCAAAGCTGAGAAAAGCTTGTCAGAAGATTGCAAGGTTACGAAAAAATGAAACTAACGAAATAGCAAAAAACAAAACTCTGTCCGTCACTGGTGTGACATGAAATGTGGTTACGGCTAAAACAATGATCTAGGATGCATGAAAAGGGGCGAAAGTATGCATCAGTAGTGGCAAAATGCAAAAAATCACATTTTCAAAAAATTGATCTCTTATGCAATTTTTGGTTCCAAAAAGTAGCTTCTGTCCATAAAGTCTCAATGGCGGCCTCATGGTGTCGCCAGGTGGTGCCAGCAACATGACAGTGAATAACTACTGCTACTTAAGAAGTAATTCATCACACTTGTGAAAACGGTTGTGGTCTATACGCATTGTGCACCGCCTATAGAGGCGCCACTGATAGCCACCTAGCGGGCGCCGCCGACAGTACGTGCGGGAAGCCGGGCAGACGACAGCGCTTTGCACAGCTTTGCTGTGAGGAGATGAATGAAGTTCGCGGCTGCTATTTCCCCTTCGTGCGGGTGCCAGACAACTAATTCTGCACTGGCAGCTGCAGGAAAGGCGCGGGCCTCTACGAGCGCGCGCGCATCGAAAAAACAAGTATAAAAAGGCGCCGGGAGCGCGCCCGCGCGCCTCTTACCCTCTCCGCAGAAGACACCACCGACACAGCCAACGAACGCGAAAGATCGGGATATTCGAGAAACAAAGCCGAGCCAGCGGCGCCGTCTGATTCCGCAGACGAATCGGTGAGAGGATCTCGCCCTTTCCCTAGATTTCGCTGTGCTACGCACAGACGAATCATACGCACCTTCCCGAACCCAGGCGCGAGCCGATACAGGCAATGCAAGCGCAGCAAGCGCGCGGGGGCAGAGTCAGTCAGTGAGGAGTTAGTCGGCGAACAGGTTATGTCGTTCTAGTGATAGCATCGTTCGCTCGACCGCAGAAGACGTGTTGTTTGATGATCTAGTGCTGTGAGTTAAGTATCAAGAGATGACAGTGACAAGTTTTGAAGAGGGTCGCCGAGAAGACATGTGATGACCGACTGCGGAGGAGAACGAACGTCCGCGTGGAGTGAATCGTCATGCCGGTGAATATCAAAGGTGCGCCGTGCAGACCAGCGTAACAAGATCCAGCTATGAGGTGCAGCTCGTGGTGAACATCCGCTTTGCTTTGTTTAGAAAGGTGACGTCTGAATCACTTCTTGTTCTTTCTGAAGTCAACCATTGCTGCATTTCTGTTTCTGTAAATAATAAATAGAGAACTTAGCTTGTAATAGCGCGGTACATGTACCGCGCTAGTACAAGCTAAGTTCATGGATGACCAACTCGCCCGAACTACAACACTTCTGAAATATAGAACGTTTGAGCGAAGTGCCCTGCACGGCGGTCGAACCGAACCAACGCATGCTCAGGCTTATAACTTTGGTCGTCTACCAGTGTCAACATGAACGAGTGCATCCAGCGAGCACCGATATGGCAGAACGAAAGCAGTAGAACAAGAAGCGACGTGTTAACCCGCACAATGACAAAGCGGTTCGTCTTTGCCAACGAACAGCGGCGATCCATTGCTTCCGTGGCTCTTGCTCAGGAGGCCTTGCGGTAAGTGAGCAAAACCGTGTTCCGGGCACGTTTTTGTAGGTGTTTGAGCACTCCACTCCCCAGCAATTGTTATTCGACATCCCTTGAAGTTTCGGCCACCACACATACGACGAACGTTGCTTATTTCACTACGGTAACGTGAACAACGCGGAAACACAGGTACAACGACGTAGGAAACCACGGCGGCCGTCTGCTTGCTTTCCCGAGAGCAATGATTGAGTTCGCCGCCTATGGCGCTTCCGTCGGCGTGCACTAGGCGTATAAGATGCGACATAATTATAGCGCAAAAATAGAAAGTAAAATAACTCTGAGAAGAGAAGAAGAAACACAGTGAACAGGACGAGTAAGGGTGAGCAGGAGTGATGTGATGGCGAGGAGAATGGAAAGGAGGATGGGAGAGGACAAAGCAATGCATAGGTGATTATAATTTAGTACAGCGATGAGAGAAGGTGAGAGGGCCTTGTACAATATGGTGGTATAGCAAGGGGTGGGAAAGGACAGTGAGCTGGAGTGACCCGAGGGCGAGGAGGAAGGAAATGAGAAGGGGAGGTATTGCATAGCCTTGTACTATAGTATTGTATGCAAGGTGTGGGAAAGGAAAGTGAGCAGGAGTGATGTGAAGGCGAGGAGGAAGGAAAGGGAAGGGGATAGGAAAAAAAGAAAAAGAGCATGACCTTATTTTTAGCTTTGTGTAGCCTTGTATAGTATTGTATAGCAAGGGGTGGGAAAGGAAAGTGAGGGTGAGCAGGATTGAAAGGCGGACGGGAGGGTCCAAGGCAAAGCATAGTTATGTATAGTATAGCAATGGGTGGGAAAGTAAAGTGAGGGTGAGGAGGAAGGAAATGAGAACGGGAGGGGGTAAAGGCTTGCATAGCCTTGTGTAGTATTGTATGCAAGGTGTGGGAAAGGAAAGTGAGATGTAGGGATGTGAGGGCAAGGAGGAAGGAAAGGGTAAGGTATTGCATATTATCCTCGTATAGTATTGTATGCAAGGGGTGGGAAAGGAAGGTGAGCAGGAGTGATGTGAGGGCAAGGAGGAAGGAAAGGGTAAGGTATTGCGTAGCCTTGTATAGTATTGTATGCAAGGTGTGGGAAAGGAAAGTGAGCAGTAGGAATGTGAGGGCAAGGAAGAAGGAAAGGGTAAGGTATTGCGTAGCCTTGTATAGTATTGTATGCAAGGTGTGGGAAAGGAAAGTGAGCAGTAGGGATGTGAGGGCAAGGAGGAAGGAAAGGGTAAGGTATTGCGTAGCCTTGTATAGTATTGTATGCAAGGTGTGGGAAAGGAAAGTGAGCAGTAGGAATGTGAGGGCAAGGAAGAAGGAAAGGGTAAGGTATTGCGTAGCCTTGTATAGTATTGTATGCAAGGTGTGGGAAAGGAAAGTGAGCAGTAGGGATGTGAGGGCAAGGAGGAAGGAAAGGGTAAGGTATTGCGTAGCCTCGTATAGTATTGTATGCAAGGTGTGGGAAAGGAAAGTGAGCAGGGGTGATGTGAGGGCAAGGAGGAAGGAAAGGGCAAGGTATTGCGTAGCCTCGTATAGTATTGTATGCAAGGTGTGGGAAAGGAAAGTGAGCAGTAGGGATGTGAGGGCAAGGAGGAAGGAAATGGTAAGGTATTGCGTAGCCTCGTATAGTATTGTATGCAAGGTGTGGGAAAGGAAAGTGAGCAGGGGTGATGTGAGGGCAAGGAGGAAGGAAAGGGTAAGGTTTTGCGTAGCCTCGTATAGTATTGTATGCAAGGGGTGGGAAAGGAAAGTGAGCAGGGGTGATGTGAGGGCAAGGAGGAAGGAAAGGGCAAGGTATTGCGTAGCCTCGTATAGTATTGTATGCAAGGTGTGGGAAAGGAAAGTGAGCAGTAGGGATGTGAGGGCAAGGAGGAAGGAAAGGGTAAGGTATTGCGTAGCCTCGTATAGTATTGTATGCAAGGTGTGGGAAAGGAAAGTGAGCAGTAGGGATGTGAGGGCAAGGAAGAAGGAAAGGGTAAGGTATTGCGTAGCCTTGTATAGTATTGTATGCAAGGGGTGGGAAAGGAAAGTGAGCAGGGGTGATGTGAGGGCAAGGAGGAAGGAAAGGGCAAGGTATTGCGTAGCCTCGTATAGTATTGTATGCAAGGTGTGGGAAAGGAAAGTGAGCAGTAGGGATGTGAGGGCAAGGAGGAAGGAAAGGGTAAGGTATTGCGTAGCCTTGTATAGTATTGTATGCAAGGGGTGGGAAAGGAAAGTGAGCAGTAGGGATGTGAGGGCAAAGAAGAAGGAAAGGGTAAGGTATTGCATATTATCCTCGTATAGTATTGTATGCAAGGTGTGGGAAAGGAAAGTGAGCAGTAGGGATGTGAGGGCAAGGAGGAAGGAAAGGGTAAGGTATTGCATAGCCTCGTATAGTATTGTCACGTGGTCGTGACGTCGACGAAGACAGCAGTCGGCGTTTGTAGGATGAAACTGTTTATTTGGCCGAACTTGTGGCCGGAAAATGAGAACTAGAACTACAGCAGTGCACGCTGTACAATGATAGCGGCGAACAGGGCGTCGTCCGTCGATCAACTGACAAGCGGTCACGCGCGTCGGCTTTTATACAGGCGCTATCGAACTTTCCAGCAATATCGCTGGTGGCGGCGTAATCTCTAGACAAAGCTGGAACATTCGCGTGCGGGGCGCAATCTTAACAAACCGATCTACTACAATCGCGACGCTTCTAGAACACTACTTCGCGGACAGCGTCGAGCGTTGATAACCGTCTCTGCCGGTCAAACCCGAATACATCAAAACAAGACAAGAAGTGGGCGTGGCAATGCCCCCCTCTGAAAAAGCATCGTCCCGATGCTTGTGAAAGAACATAGAAGACAAAAAAACAAGTGCATACACAAATAAATTACAATAACAAAGAAAAAAAAAATAGAGTCCCCAGGCTCGCTAACGCGCGAGAAACGGCTTAAGGCGCACGACATGGACGACTTCAGGTCGCGCACGGCGCCGCTGAGAGTTCGTAATGCCGTCTGGGACAACCTCATAGTCGAGTGTGCCCAGGCGTCGAAGTACCCTGTACGGTCCGAAGTATCGTCGAAGAAGCTTCTCACTAAGTCCTCGTCGGCGTATTGGCGTCCATACCCATACACGGTCACCGGGTTGGTATTCCATGTGGCGTCGTCGAAGGTTGTAGCGGCGGCTGTCAGTCGTCTGCTGGTTCTTGATCCGTAGGCGGGCGAGCTGTCGTGCTTCTTCGGCGCGCTGTAGGTAGGTGGTCACGTCGATGTTTTCCTCGTCGGTCACGTTTGGTAGCATGGCGTCGAGCGTCGTTGCCGGGCTCCTTCCGTAGACCAACTTGTATGGCGTCATCTGCGTCGTTTCCTGTACGGCCGTGTTGTACGCGAAGGTCACGTACGGAAGGATGGCGTCCCACGTCTTGTGTTCGACGTCGACGTACATGGCCAGCATGTCGGCGATGGTCTTATTTAGACGCTCGGTGAGGCCGTTGGTCTGTGGGTGGTACGCGGTGGTGCGGCGGTGGCTTGTGTGGCTGTATTCCAAGATCGCCTGAGTCAGGTCAGCCGTGAACGCCGTACCTCTGTCGGTGATGAGAACCTCTGGGGCGCCGTGTCGAAGGACGATGTTCTCAACGAAGAACTTGGCTACCTCAGCGGCACTGCCTTTGGGCAGGGCTTTTGTTTCGGCGTAGCGGGTGAGGTAGTCGGTAGCCACGACGATCCATTTATTTCCGCAAGTCGACGTTGGGAACGGCCCCAGAAGGTCCATCCCGATCTGCTGGAATGGTCGCCGAGGAGGCTCGATCGGCTGAAGGAAGCCTGCTGGTCTTGTGGGCGGTGTCTTCCGTCGCTGACAGTCTCGGCACGTCCTTACGTAGCGAGTGACGTCGGCGGCAAGGCGCGGCCAGTAGTACTTTTCTTGTACTCGTGCGAGCGTTCGGGAAAGTCCGAGGTGTCCAGCCGTTGGGTCGTCGTGCAGGGCATGCAAAATTTCTGGTCGCAGTCCCGAAGGTACAACGATAAGGTAGCTGGCTCGGGCCGGAGTGAAGTTCTTCTTTACGAGGACGTTGTTTTTCAAGGAAAATGATGCCAATCCTCGCCTGAATACTTTTGGGACAACGACGGTCCTGCCCTCCAGGTATTCCACTAGACCCTTCAGTTCCGGGTCGGCTCGCTGTCGTTCGGCGAAGTCTTCGGTACTTATGGCTCCCAAGAAGCTGTCATCATCCTGGTCGTCGGGCGTTGGTGGGTCGACGGGGGCACGAGACAAGCAGTCGGCGTCGGAGTGTTTCCTTCCGGACTTGTAGACGACAGTAATGTCAAATTCTTGAAGTCTTAGGCTCCACCGTGCGAGGCGACCTGAAGGGTCCTTCAAGTTAGCTAGCCAACACAAGGCGTGATGGTCGCTCACAACTTTGAAGGGCCTGCCGTAGAGGTAGGGGCGAAACTTTGACGTAGCCCAGATGATGGCGAGGCACTCCTTTTCTGTTGTGGAATAGTTGACCTCTGCTTTAGACAGCGACCGGCTAGCATAACTGATAACCCTTTCCAGTCCGCCCGTCCGCTGCACAAGGACGGCGCCGAGTCCTATGCTGCTTGCATCGGTGTGAATCTCCGTATCGGCGTATTCGTCGAAATGCGCAAGTATCGGAGGTGTCTGCAGGCGTCGTTTCAGTTCATGAAATGCTTCGACTTGCGCTGTTTGCCACCTGAATTCGACGTCGGTCTTCGTGAGCTGCGTTAGTGGCTAGGCGATCCGTGAAAAGTCTTTGACAAAGCGTCTGTAATAGGCGCACAAGCCGAGAAATCGGCGCACGGCCTTCTTGTCGGTGGGTGGCGGGAAAGCGGCGATGGCAGCTGTTTTCTGCGGGTCTGGGAGCACTCCAGTCTTGCTGATCACGTGACCCAAAAACAAGAGCTTCTCGTACGCGAAGCGGCACTTTTCTGGCTTTAGGGTGAGCCCGGAGTTCTTGATTGCTTGAAGTACGGATTGAAGTCGCTGGAGGTGTTCGTCGAAGTTCGAGGAATACACAAAGACGTCGTCCAAGTAAACAAGGCAAGTCTGCCACTTCAAGCCAGCTAACACAGTATCCATGACTCGTTGGAAAGTCGCAGGCGCCGAGCAAAGACCGAAAGGCATGACCTTGAACTCGAACAGGCCGTCCGGTGTTATAAAGGCGGTCTTTTCTCGGTCTCTCTCGTCGACTTCAATTTGCCAGTAGCCGGTCTTGAGGTCCATCGACGAAAAGTAATTCGCGTTGTGGAGTCGATCCAGGGTGTCGTCTATCCGTGGGAGAGGGTACACGTCCTTCTTTGTGATTTTGTTCAGGCGACGATAATCGACGCAGAAACGTAGGGTCCCATCCTTCTTCTTCACTAACACCACGGGAGACGCCCACGGGCTGTTGGACGGCTGGATGATGTCGTCGCGTAGCATTTCATCGACTTGTTTCTTAACGGCCTCCCGTTCCCGCGTCGAAACCCGGTAGGGACTCTGACGGAGTGGTCGAGCATTTTCTTCTGTTATGATGCGGTGCTTAGCAAGGGGCGTTTGTCGGACCCGCGATGACGACGAGAAACAGTCCCTGTATTCCTGCAGAAGGCGTCGGAGCTGTTGCTGTTGGCGAGCGGGAAGACTTGGGTTTACGTCGAAGGGTGGCTCAGGGATCGTCGTCGTAGCTTCGTCAGAATCTGAAAAGGCAAACGCATCGCTGACGGCCAAGATTTCTTCGATGTATGCAATCGTCGTGCCCCTGCTCAGGTGTCTGTATTCCTGGCTGAAGTTCGTTAGCATCACGCTTCCTTTTCCTTCATGCAACCGAGCAATGCCCCTTGCGACGCAAATGTCACGGTCTAGCAGCAAACGCTGATCGCTCTCGATGACACCTTCGATGTCTTCAGCTTTTTCGGTGCCGACGGAAATAATGACGCTAGAACGCGGCGGAATGGTCACCTGCTCTTCTATCACATTCAATGCATGGTTCCCTGGCGTCGCGCGGGGCGGGAGCGCTTTATCTGAGGTTAGTGTTATCGACTCGGACCTCAGGTCGATGACGGCGCCGTGTTCACTTAGGAAGTCCATTCCAAGTATTGCATCCCTGGAGCAGTTTTGTAGGATTACAAAGCCCGCAGGATAAGTCCGGTTATTGATGGTGACTCTCGCCGTGCAGACACCAATCGGCGTTATCAGATGGCCTCCAGCGGTGCGGATTTCGGGGCCTTCCCAAGCGGTCTTAACTTTCTTCAACTTCGTGGCGAAGGGCCCACTGATGACGCAATAGTCGGCTCCAGTATCGACGAGAGCGGTGACGTTGTGGCCGTCGATGAGAACGTCGAGGTCGCTAGTTCGTCGTCTTGCGTTGCGGTTGGGTCTCGGCGTCGGGTCACGGCTGCGTCGGTTTGTTCCGCTGCTTCCATGTTGCGTCGTCGGGTCTTCTTTGGTCCGCAAGATCTCGTCGTCAGGGGTCTGTCTAGTTCGCGTCGTGTTCTGAAGGTTTCGTCGCGACGTCGTCGTCGTCGGCGGAGGATCTTCGGTAGTTCGTCGTACAGCAACCGCACCTCCATCGGTTGCTGCCCTTAGTTTTCCGGATACGGGCTAGGCGACCGGCCCCGGTTTGGGCCAGTGTACGGCCGGCGGTGCGGTGACATGTAGCGGCCGGGCGACGGCGAGCGTGAAGGACGTCGTTCTTGCCACTGCGTTCCGGTTAGGTAGTCGTCGATGTCGCGAGGCCGTTCGCCTGGCTGCGGTCGCGGCGCGTTGATGGCGAATCCTCGTAGTCCCATCTGTCGGTACTGGCAGCGGCGGTACGTGTGGCCGGCCTCCCCGCAATGGTAGCAGAGCGGGCGGTTGTCAGGGGCGCGCCAGACATCGGTCTTCCTCGGGGTGTAGCGCTGGCCGACAGGTGGGCGGTAGGGCGTCGGTGGCGGCGTATGGCCGACAGGTGGACGGTAGGGCATCGGTGGCGGCGGCGGCGTCTGGCGACGGTACTGCGGCGGTGTATCGTCTTGGCGTGGGCGTGGAGGAGGAGCATGACGGCGGGCTGCAGCAGCATAGCTCATAGCTTGCGGCTGCGGCTCTACTAGCTGAGGCGCACCGAGTGAATGCTGGATCTGCTTGAGGTTGCGACGAAGGTAGAAGTTTTCGCAGCTCCTCTTGCACGATTGCTCGAATCGTCTCACGCAGGTCGGCGGATCCTAGCGCTTGAACGTCGGCGTAGCTTGTGGTCGAGAGGCTGCGGTTGTATTGCCGTGTTCGCATCTCAAGCGTTTTCTCGATTGTTGTTGCTTCGGAGACAAATTCTTGGACGGTATTCGGCGGATTCCTCATAATGCCAGCGAAGAGCTGTTCCTTTACTCCTCGCATGAGGAAACGAACCTTCTTTTCTTCAGGCATGTTGGGGTCAGCGTGGCGGAACAGCCGGGTCATTTCTTCCGCGAAGATGCTCACGTTTTCGTTCGGGAGCTGAACCCGTGTCTCCAGCAAGGATGCGGCCCTTTCCTTTCGAACGACGCTCGTGAACGTCTCCAAAAAAGCACTATGAAAGAGATCCCAGGTTCGAAGCGTGGACTCCCGGTTCTCGAGCCATGTTCTTGCTGCTTCTTCCAGGTAGAAGTACACGTGGCGCAGCTTGTCGTCGGCGTTCCAGTTGTTAAATGTTGCGACCCTTTCGAACGTCTCCAGCCAGGTTTCGGGGTCTTCACACGGCGAACCACGAAATGTCGGCGGCTCCCTGGGTGGCTGCATCACTATCGCGGCAGGGTTCGCTGCGGCCGTCATCGTGCCTGTTGTTCTTGTCGCCGTGGCTTTTGGCTTATCCGGTAGGAGTCCGTATTGGGGGGGTAGTCCTTTCTGCCGGGCTGGTTCGAGGATCCGGGTTGTCCTTAGAGTCGTCTTCTTCGCGGCTTGGGCTTGGGTCAGCGCTCCGCGGTGGCGTCCGGATCATGAAGCAGCACCTCCACCAGATGTCACGTGGTCGTGACGTCGACGAAGACAGCAGTCGGCGTTTGTAGGATGAAACTGTTTATTTGGCCGAACTTGTGGCCGGAAAATGAGAACTAGAACTACAGCAATGCACGCTGTACAATGATAGCGGCGAACAGGGCGTCGTCCGTCGATCAACTGACAAGCGGTCACGCGCGTCGGCTTTTATACAGGCGCTATCGAACTTTCCAGCAATATCGCTGGTGGCGGCGTAATCTCTAGACAAAGCTGGAACATTCGCGTGCGGGGCGCAATCTTAACAAACCGATCTACTACAATCGCGACGCTTCTAGAACACTACTTCGCGGACAGCGTCGAGCGTTGATAACCGTCTCTGCCGGTCAAACCCGAATACATCAAAACAAGACAAGAAGTGGGCATGGCAGTATTGTATGCAAGGTGTGGGAAAGGAAAGTGAGCAGTAGGGATGTGAGGGCAAGGAAGAAGGAAAGGGTAAGGTATTGCGTAGCCTTGTATAGTATTGTATGCAAGGGGTGGGAAAGGAAAGTGAGCAGGGGTGATGTGAGGGCAAGGAGGAAGGAAAGGGCAAGGTATTGCGTAGCTTCGTATAGTATTGTATGCAAGGTGTGGGAAAGGAAAGTGAGCAGTAGGGATGTGAGGGCAAGGAGGAAGGAAAGGGTAAGGTATTGCGTAGCCTTGTATAGTATTGTATGCAAGGGGTGGGAAAGGAAAGTGAGCAGTAGTTATGTGATAGTGAGGAGGATGGAAAGGCGTAGGTGAGAGGCCAATGCAGAGCATAGTTATATATTGTCGCGGTTAACAACGTACAGGGGGCTTTATTGCAAGAAACAGAAACACGTTGTTCTCTCAGAGACACCAAAGGTGAACTCTCCAAAAACACCTTCTTCTGTTAATCGTGATGTACCTCTCGAGCGAATCAGTCATCTTTCTCGGTGCCAGTGCATAGCTAGGCACAAATAGGGACGTGGCATTACTCTCCCTCCAGAGCTCGCATCGTCTCGATGCTTACCAAGTAGCAGCCGATGTACAGTTAGCTAGTGGATGTCCGCATCAGTCTGAAAGATACGGTTTCATGCGCACCATGTGCACGGTCTCGGGCAGATGTTGACGGCATCTTGAGCAAAGTGAACCATCAGCAACGATCTTGTAGGTTACGTCGCTGAGGCAGTGTAGAACTTTATACTGTCCGAAGTATCAGCGTAGAAGTTTCTCCGACAGGCCTTGCCATCATACAGGGGACCAAACCCAGACTCTTTCCCCTGGTGTGTAAGCTACAAATCGATGACGGATATTGTACCATTGGGCGTCACATTCTTGCTGGCTAGTAATTCTGACGCGGGCAAGCTGCCTCGCTTCCTCTGCGCGCACGGTGAAATCTGTGGCATTGGTTTCCAAATCATTGCAATCACGAGGCAGCATAGCATCGACCATTGTAGTTACTTCTCGGCCATGGATCAGTCCGAATGGAGTCATTCTCGTTGTTTTCTGGCGGGTAGTATTGTACGCAAGTGTGATGGACGGCAAAATTTTGTCCCAATTTTTGTGCTCCACGTCGACGTACATGCACAGCATGTCTGCAATAGTCTTGTTGAGGCGTTCAGTTCGTTTGTGGGTGAAAGATGTCGTCGTCCTATGCGCTGTGCCACCACTGATTGTAAGCACAGTGCACCGAAGCTCAGCTGTGAACGCGGCTCCTTTGTCTTTTATGACGACTTCGGGGGCACCGTGTCTCAGGACAATGTTCTCGATAAAGAATTGTGCCTCTTCAGCTTCAGTGCCGCTCGGAATCACCTTGGTTTCCGCGTACCTGGTGAGGTAGTCTGTCGCCACTATGATCCATTTGTTGCCGCTATCCGACATCGGAAATGGGCCCAAAAGGCCCATACCAGTCTATGCAAATGGAGTTTCTGGTACCACAACGGGGTGTAACAGCCCAGCAGGTTTAGCCGGTGGAACCTTCCGTCGCTGACAGTCAATACATGTTCTAACATAGTGTTTCACCTCAGCTGCAAGTCATGGCCAGTAGTATTTTTCTCTTACTCGTGACAATGTTCACGTATAACCGAGGTGGCTCGAAGTGACTTCGTCGTGGCAGGCTTGCAAGATGTCGTTGTGGAGAGTTTCGGGAACTACCAGGAGGTAGCTCTTTCCTGTTGCAGAGAAATTCTTCCTGTAAAGTAGTCCGTTGTTAAACAGAATGATGACAAACTTCTCGAAAACACTCTCGGCACATTCGTGGCTCGTCCTGTCAAGAACTCTATCAATTATTTGAGCTCCCGATCGTCTTGCTGTTGCCGAGAGATGACAGTCGCATTGACAACTCCTAAAGAGCCGGCGCTTTCGTCGTCATCTGCGCTCGGTGACTCACTCGGTGATCTTGAGAGGCAGTCGGCATCTAAATGCTGCCTTCTCGGTTTGTAGACTATTGTCATGTTGTACTCTTGCAGGCATAAGCTCGAATGCGCCAAACGTCCAGAAGGTTCTTTTTTGTTGGTCAGCCAACAAAGGGAGTGGTGGTCACTTACCACTTGGAAAGCACGGCCATATAAATATGGGCAAAGCTTTGCGACTGCCCAAACGACCGCCAGACATTCCTTCTCCGTGGTTGAGTAATTGGACTCGGCACGGGACAACGTTCGGCTAGCGTAGGCAATTGCTTGCTCGGCATTGTCTTTACTCTGAACCAGAACAGCAGCTAGGCCCACATTGCTGGCGTCTGTGTGAATGCATCCTCACAATTGTAGCACAAAGGACAGTCCCTATTTATGCCCAGCTATGCGTTGGCGCCGGGAAAGACAACGACCGATCCGCTCGAGAGGCGCAGCACGATTAACAGAAGAAGAAGGCGTTCTTGGCAAGTCCACCTTTGGTGTCTCTGAGAGAACGGCGTGCTTCTGTTTCTTGCAATAAAACCCCCCCCGTACTTTGTTAACTGCGACACTGGTGGAGGATCCTGAGAGCAGTCCTGCTTCTAGTCCCACGAGACACCCACGCGTGGAGACGCCGGTACACCACTCAAGCCGTCGCCTTCAAGGTCTGGGCCCAGAATTTGGTCTCTTACAAGGACTGCCTCTGCCAACGGCCACCCATGCTTAAGAAATGGCATCTTCAAGCAACCGAAAGCATAGCTGGGCACAAATAGGGACGCGGCAATATAGTATAGTATAGCAAGCGATGGGAAAGGACTGTGAAGGGGGGAGCAGGAGGATAGAAAGGAGGAGGGCAAAGCAATGCATAGTTATGTGTAATATATTATAGCAAGGGGTGAGAAAGGAAAGTGAGGTTAAGGACGAGGGGAAGGCTGCGGGCCTGGTAATACCCCATACCTGGGCCATTTGATGTGTATTCCAAAAGAACTTTGTGCAACTCCAGAAAGTAAGGGTTCCATTTGACTTCCTGTGGACAAAATTTACTATTCCTCGATGAAGTACAAACTAGATGAGGCTACCATCCGTGTGGCAGCGTTCAAAGCGTGCCACTGCGCCATGTTTGTTTATAACGCGTGGGAAGGCGCACATTTTGCCATTTAGTGTGCAGACTCTCATTCAATGAAAGCGCCCATCACGGAATGCCATCTATGTTTTAAATTGGAAAGCCTCTTGAAACACTGCTGAAGAGCCATGACGAGCTCATAAGCAAAAAAATGACAATTTTTAATGGTAAGCAATTAAGAGGTTAACAGCATTTCCGTGTAGTCTTGATGCAGGCCATGATTACAATAGCCAAGCGATCTGGGTGCGAAATGGAAGAGTTGTTGGGTGTGCACCATGTTTCAGTACTGTGTGTCTTTAATAGTTGTGATGTCAAGCGATAACTTTTTTCTGATTGATAATGTTTTTATGCATGCTGTTTCAGTCCCAGAAGAATGGATAGAAGCTCAAGAGGAACTAGTTGATAGGCAAAGTCGCCTGCTGTATGCAATTCCTCGGTATGTGCAACCTGTTTTGCTAATCACTGGCATGCCATCATTAAACCCTGCCCTAGGGTATTCACTTATTCATTTTCAAACTTGTGAGAAAAATTGTTTGTAACCTATTATTTTAATGTGACATTGTTAAAAAGCTTGTTTCCCAGAAATTCTGGTGTAGGTGCTGGCATCGTTAGTTGTGAGCGGAAATGCGAAATAAATAAAAATATTTGGTTCAAGGTGAATCGAACCCAGGACTTGTGTGTGGCAAGCTGGTGTTGTACCACATAGCCAAGCCAGTGCTTGAAACTACTTTGGAAAAAAACCTTATGCAAATGTCATGCAGTGCGAGGAGGAGCCTCCTTAATGCAGGTAATGTTGCCTGGCAGAAGCGTAGATTTGCACCAGCTGTCAGAGGTTGGCCCACCTCTGCCATGCAAAGTGCATAATTATTCATCATTGTCAGCAGCATCAACAGGGTGGGCTGGTGTGCACATGTTGCTTTGCGGACGCGTAGCGGGTACTTTGCAAATTCACAAAAGCAAGAATTATGTTGCAGTGGGCTCTTCGTAACTTTACTTGCAGTAGGCAATCTAGGACAGTTTGAAACGACCAACATTATTAAGCGCACAGACATTCCTTTCCTTGTGGCACCGTGGAGGTGCCCACCGATAAGCGTGGTCTGGCTAGCGAATGAACAACGGGGCCAGATTGCATTACTCTTGAAGGTGTGTTTTTATTTTCTGTACTTGCTGACTTTCATTGTAGTTCAGTTACCACTGATGAACATGTGGTGTGCACTGAAAAGAGAGAAAACCTTATTGAATGGAGCTTGAGTGAAAGAGGGCAGTAAAACGCCAGCGCTCACATTTCCCAAAAGTATTGAAACATGCCTCCTTAGATTCACTGTTCTGCAGCTCCACCTCATACACCTGTCCAGTTCGAACAGCTGCAAACCGGTTTTGGAAGCTCTTTGATGCCTCATTCATTAGCAGCTGCTGCTCAGTTTTTCAATTCTGCTGCAGACACGGTCACTCCTAAGCATCAGTTTGTTGTCCACCTTGTGATCCACCACATCATCCACAGCCGCTGAGATTTTTCAAAATCACCTCTGGTGCCGGTGTGATATTCCACGTGGCAAACAATAACATCGGCCACAGGGGTCGTGACTCGGGGCTGGCATGATTTGAGTGCTTTTTCACTATCACAATGATGTGTGTGGCTGAGCAAAGAATTACTAATTGGATTTTTCCTGCAGCTGGTGCAAGCTTCAAAATTTTTTGCAGGGTTTATTTTCCAATATTTCCAGATCCTCCGGCTCTTTTAAGAACTACTGTTTTGAAAAACCAGCTGCTGTGTTCTTTTAGTGGGGCAATTCTCAGTGCAAATTTACCCCTTGAGGGTCAATTTTTTTCACCAGGGTCAATTTTTTTTTATTGCTGATTTAAGTTCTTCAGGTGAATCTATTTGAGAAAAGGGACAAAAAAATCGTTTGTGTTGTTACATACACATGGTTTGTTCATGAGTAACAGCGAGATAAATTCTAAAAAAAAACCTATACAAATGTTAAAAAATTAATGCGTTGCAATAAACATCTGTGTAGTTCACTGACAAACAAAAATAAGTGCACGAATAAGTGCACGTCAAGTGGAAACACAGAGGGAGAACAGCCGCTTTTTTTCTAGTCAGCATTGTCTCGCTGTGCACTCTTTTGAGATGTCGCTCACTCATCAATAGAAGCCGGATTTTTAGGCATTAAAAAATCTTGTATTAGGCCTCCAATTTTGTCAACATAGGCACAATGAATTTTCACATTAATGCAAATAATTTCAAACAAAGACGTGCGCGACCTGTATCTGCATCAGGAAAACAAAAATGTTATTGGTTAAGATGGCACAAAGGCACCAGCAGTTGAACATAGCCGTGCAATTATGCTTTGTCCCGCACGGTTCGCAGAACACGGTGTCTCCCGTGTTCTGCACGGTGAGTCAAGTGTCCACTGTCGAATCAACACACTCCTGGTTGTCTTTTCAGCATGACTGAGAAGGGCACAGCACGAGCAGATAGCCAGATCGCTAAAAGATCAGAAGGGAGGGATTCCCCCTGTTGCCTGAGTCGAACGCATACAGCCAATTTCTCCTCTGGCAGTGAACCACTGGCATAGCCATGCATGGGGGGAGGTTCCGAAGATTTTCAGTTTTGCATGTTTATATATATACACGCACACATACAAATGCCAGCACAAACATACATAAAGTATGGTTGAACTCCCCTCCCCCCGGAAAAAAATTTCTGGATATGCTACTGCAGTGAACACCTTAAAATGTAAATTACAAACAAAAGAACAGCTGCATGCACACCGCATTTTTCTTTCTTTTTTGTTCTTCACTCTTTTTTCCACTGTTTTGCATTCGGTTTCGCATTCGCTAGAGTTACGGTATATACAGTAAATCTAACATTTGCCGACCGCTCGCACCATGTCAGCGCGGCAGAGGATGCTCGCTGGCTTGTCCCGCTTAACTGCTGCTAGCAGTTTCCGGGAGTTGGTTCAACTAGAGGACGAGGTTGAAACCCGTAGTTCTGAACAGTCAGTCTTGTGCAGTAATATGAATAACGGTGTCAAACAGCACCTGGGAGCGAAACTTGAGGCTAAATAGTGTTCATATAAGCGCCACTTTTGAAAATAGGCATTTATAGGCATTTGTAAGCATTTAGGCACAAATGCCAAAAATAGGCATTTATAGGCACTACAAAAACACTATAAAAGCCCTCTAATTCCTACTCATATATAAAATGGCGCGATAGGAGAGCAAGGAACAAAATAGGCATTTGTCTAAAATCCGGTTTCTACTCATCAACATCTGAATCTTAACTCGTAAGTAACTCCTCGTATGACGGGCTGCATTTACTAAATCAGATTCTGATTCGGCAGTCGAGCAGCGACTTGGAGGAAACACTGCTAGACTCACTTGCGGCAGAGAAACCGGTGCACACTTCCATAGCGCAAACAAACTGCGCGGGTGAGCGCACTGAAGAGTTGTGAGCGTGTTCGAAAAGCAAAAACAAGTCTGAAACCTATAATACTCATTCGCCTTATAGCCAACGAGACGGAAGCGGTTTTTGTGAGGCCTCGACACGGGAAAGGCACCTCGTTTGTGTCAGTCAGCGCCTGCACGGAGAGAGGCATGATTGCATACTGGAGAGCAATAAACGAGCCGGTCACCTTTTGAAAGACCAGAAAGTTGTGCTAGCGCAATAAGTGGGAACCGGTGGAAGGATGAAACCGAAATGAGCCGGCGCACTGCTGTAGTAAAGCATAAAAAAAATGTAAAGGTGTCGGTGCTAGAAAAAAATTTTACGTATTCCCGCAGTGTGGCAGCACATGCCAAGCAAGAGAAATGATCGAAAAAGGCGTGTTTTAAACACACAGGCAGTGACGTCTTGACTGTCTTGTGTCTGTTAGTGGATGACACACATGTACGTCTTTGACCCTCAAAACTGGGGTAAATTGGGATGTTTTAACAAG